>NC_054483.1:116294305-116596805 GCF_017639515.1 Carcharodon carcharias | reverse complement strand
TGAAAATGCCCCCCTCTCACTAGATTAACCAGGATTTGGGACGAGGGTGTTGTCAGGACGAAATCTTGCAAGTTTTACCTGTGGCTATTCAACTCCACTAAGTTATTAATGAAATTCGTCAAGTTAATGGCATTTCAAGTTGAATAGAGACTTTTGTGGCGATTCTGTGGCCAACAGTGAAGTCAGGATACTCACTGCTGACCTTGAAGAGAGGTCTAGTGACTTCTCTGCGATGAGGACTTCACCTCTCTCGCTGTGCAGTGGATTGCAGTGGGTCCCTTACTGGGGATTCCCTGCATGGAGCTGCAACTGTGTCATCAAACTGTCTCAGCAACCAAGTATATAAATTAATTCTCATAGCCAGGAAATGAAAGGCAATAATAATCAAATCACACTTTAAACATTTTACATAGAGCAAAATAAAGATTGTGATATACACATGTGCTGAAGGTAGAAGCAGGAATATCAGGAAAAACACAAAAATATTTTTAAAACGTTAGTTTATAAAAGATATAAGAATCAATTGTAATGGAGATGTTTTAACAACAATCCACAAATATAACATTATCTTTTCTGGGCTGGATATCTAGTTCCACAGTAGTTATTTAACAGGTCGCTGGTAAAACCCCAGTTACACCAGGTTGAACATAGTATGAATTTTTATGGAGTTTCTAACAGCGACATGAGGATGGAAAACAGGAGGTTCTCGCCACGCCAACTGACTGCACCAATTGCCTGCTCAGACAATGAGAGTTTGCATCATGGTCTGTGGGAAAGTATTGAGTGACAGACCACAATGTCAATAGTTCCATGTTAATCTTCCTATGTGTTAATGTGCTAAATCCTGAAGTTGCAGTCAGTTAGAGTGAGGTAAAGATGATAAATGCTGACAGTGCATCATTAGAAGCCCCACAAAATCTGGGCCATTTAAAAAATCAGAGAAGCAAGACCACCTCAGATCGAGAACACCAACTTTGGGCCTGAAATTCTCAGATTGACGGTCCAGTCGAGAGAAAATTATAACGGGACTGGAGTTTCAGAAGATTTCCCTCTTTAACTTTTCCTTTTTAATTCTATTTTTATATAAAATCATAAGAACTAGGAGAAGGTGGAGGTCATTCGGCCCATCGAGCCTGCTCAGCCATTCAAGAAGATCTGATTGGCTGATCTGATTGTGGCCTTAACTCCACTTTCCTGCCCGTCCCCCACACCCCCCATAAGCTTTAAATCCCTTGTCAATCAAAAATCTGTCCAACTCAGCCTTGAATATATTCAATAGCAAAGCCTCTGCTGCTGTGTGTGGAAGAGAGGTCCAAAGCCTTAAGACCCTCTGGGAGAATAAATTATTCTTCATCTCTGTGTTAAATGGGAGACCCCCTTATTTTTAAACTGTTCCCCCTAGTTCCAGGTTCCCCCATGAGAGGAAACATAGCGGTGCCCCATGAATGGAAACCCATTTCCCTCACACCAGTCTCTGGGCCACGCATTCTTAATCTTAATCACACTCTAATCTTATTTACCCTATGCAATTTGCCCGGGGCGCTGTTAGTAATCCAGAACTTATTACCTTTGCGGCTCTGCTTTTTAATGTGGTCCCTAGCCGCTCGTACCCCCTCAGCAGAACTTTCTTCTTCGTCCTACCCATGTCGTTGGTACCCATGTAGACCACAACAGCTGGATCATTCCCCTCCCAGTCCAAGTTTCTCTCTAGCCCTAGGGAAGTGTCCTAAACCCTAGCACGGGTCTCACTCACGCTCTTGGTTGCAGAAAAAAGTCTCTGTCCCCCTAACTATACTGTCCCTTCCTGCAACTATATTACTTTCCACTTCCCCCACTTGAATGGCTGCCTGCACATGGTGCCATGGTCAGTTTGCTTATCTTCCCTGCAGCACCTGCTCTCACCTAGACAAGTTGCACGAATCTCAAACCCAGTTGGACAACTGCAAGGGCTGAGGCTCCTCCATTGCTACCTTCTGAATTCCCATACCTGCTTCACTCATCGCCATCACTGTCCTGTCCCTGACCATGGACCAAATCTGAAGTACCTAGCCTAAGGAGTGTGACTGCCTCCCGGAAAGTATTCAAGTAGCTTTCCCCCTGCCTAATGCATCGCATTGTCCGAAGCTCGGACTCCAGCTCATCAACTCTGAGTTGAAGTTCCTCGAACACAGATGTGGTTGCCGTGGATGACACTGGTGTCCACCAGTCCCACGTGCTACAGATGTAACACAGCATCTGCCCCGCCATCTTTTTCATGTTTAATACTTATTTGTAGTGTTTAATGCTTGGGAACACCACCACCTGACGTTCCCCTCCAAGCCACGCACTATCCTGATTGGAAATATATCGGCCGTTCCTTCACTGTCGCTGGGGAAAAATCCTGGAACTCCCTCCCTAACAGCACGGTGGATGTACCTACACCACATGGGCTGCAGCGGTTCAAGAGGGCAGCTCACCACCACCTTCTCAAGGGCAACTAGGGATGGGCAATAAATGCTGGCCCAGCCAGCGACACCCACATCCCATGAATGAGTAAAAACAATACAAATAATTAGCTTTCATGTTTAGAAATATCACTCAACTGTTGTCTGTAATTATGCCAAATAGTTTAATTAGTTAAGCTATAAATATAATCCAATGCTTTTATCTCCCCAGTACCAGTTTAAACAACGGCCAATATTTTAGAGGGATAAAATCTTAAAAACTGACGAAATAACCACCTACCTGCTCAGCCAATTAAAACTTTGAATACTCACCAGTTTCCAGAGGCTGAGAAAAAAAAAAACACCTCCTTCCCCCTATGCACCACATTCTCAAGTTAGCACACATACCTCATTGCACTCAGGCCTCCTCACACTCTGTGCTCCCACACTCTGCGTGATAGCAAACTCCGTCTACTTTAATAGAGAGCTGGTAACTCACACCCAAGTTGCAACAACTATCTCAGCTTCCTGCTACAGTGATCCGCTTTTAGTTGATTGACAGATAACTGCCCATCAGTTCCTGTTAACTAGGCTCCTTAATTAGCTGCAGTTATAAAGGTTTAAGTCAGAGTCTGAATGTTATTCCAAATTAACGCTCCAGAGAAACACGCCGGAGAGACTTTGTTAATTTATTCATGGGATGTGGGCATTGCTGGCAGGCCCAGCATTTATTGCCCATTCCTAGTTGCCCTTGAGAAGGTGGTGGTGAGCTGCCTTCTTGAACCGCTGCAGTCCATGTGGTGTAGGTACACCCACAGTGCTGTTAGGGAGGGAGTTCCAGGATTTTGACCCAGCGACAGTGAAGGAACAGTGATATATTTCCAAGTCAGGATGGCGAGTGGCTTGAAGGTGGTGGGGTTCCCATGCGTCTGCCACCCTTGTTCTTCTACATGGTAGAGGTTGCAGGTTCTGAAGGTGTTGTCGAAACAGATTAATTAAGAAATGCTAACCAAGGTTTATTGCCTGGAAGGTTTGAGTTGTGAACATACACAGCCCATTAATAATATAATTAAGTAACTATTTAAAACACATTAAGGATGGCAGGATGTGTGATGTGCCAAGTCTGCAGCATGTGGGAGCTCCTGGATAACACTGTGATCTAGGATAAACACATCTGCAGTAAGTGTTTGTGGCTCGAGGAACTTCAGCTCAGAGTCATTGAGCTGGAGGCTGAGCTGCAGACTCTGTGACACATCAGGGAGGGGGAAAGTTACCTGGATGCTTTATACCAAGAGGCAGTCACACCCCTTAGGATAGGGTCTTCTGATTTGGTCAGTGCCCAGTGCGTGAGGCAGGTAAGGGGACCCAGAGGGCAGGAGTGCAGGAGTGTCAGCCTCTGCAATTGTCCAACAGGTTTGAGGTTCTCTCAGCTTGTTTGGATGAGAGTGGGGGCTGTAGAGTGGGTGAGAAAACTGACCATGGCACCATGGGACAGGAAGACATTCAAGTGTGGGGAGCAAAAGGGAACGTAATGGTAGTAGGGGACAGTATAGTGAAGGGGGTTGACACTGTTTGCTGTAGCAAAGAGCAAGAATCCAGAAGATGACCTGTGCCAGGGTATGGGAGATCAGTTCAGGGCTGGAGAGGAACTTATAGTGAGAGGGGGAGGATTTGGTTGTTGTGGTCCATGTAGGTACCAATGGAATAAATAAAACTATGAAAGAGGTTCTGTGTAGAGAGTATGAGGAGCTAGGTACTAAATTGAAAAGCAGAACCTCAACAGTTATAATCTCTCGATTACCTGAGCCATGTGCAAATTGGCCAAGGGTTCATCAAATTAGAGAGATGAACACATGGCTCAAAGACTGGTGTGGGAGAAGTAGTTTCTGGTTTGTGGGGCACTGGCACCAGTACTGGGGGAAGTGGGGGCCGTACCATTGGGATGGTCTACACCTGAACCGTGCTGGGACAGGAGTTCTTGTGAACTAGGGAACTGGAGAGAGTTTTAAACTAAATAGTGGGGGCTAGGGATCAAATGAGGAAAGATGTGATATATCAAAGAGTAGAGACAAAGTAAGATGAAAATAGTAATATGGGAAATGAGGTTTGGAAACTGGCAGGAAGAGACAGAGGGAAAAAGCCTAAGAATGCACCAAGAATCAAGACTAGATGTTACAGGGATAACAAAAAGACAAAACTAAAGGCTCCGTATCGGAATGTGAGGAGCATTCATAACAAAGCAAATAAGTCGATAGTGCACATTGAAGCAAATAAATATGACCAGATAGCCATTACAGAGACTTGGCTGCAGGATGACAATGATTGGATCCTGAATATTGAGTGGTATATATAACATTCAAGAAGAATAGGAAGCTGGATAAAGGTGGAGGGATAGCATTGTTAACAATGGCATTGGTACAATTGTCAGAGATGACCTTGGTTCAGGGTTGGTGGGATGGTAAATAGTGAGGAGGATAGCCTTAGATTACAGGAGGATATAGATGGGCTGGAGAGATGGGTTGATCATGGCAAATGGAATTTAATCCAGATAAGTATGAGCTGATGCACCTGGGCAGGACAAACAAGGCACTTGGTAGGAAGAGCAGGGAGGTTATGCTGGAACTGTATAAAATGCTGGTTAGGCCACAGTTAGAATATTGCGTGCAGTTCTGGAATCCTCATTATAGGAAGGATGTGATTGCACTAGAGAGAGTGCAGAGGAGTTTTACCAGGATGTTGCCTGGGCTGGAGACTTTCAGTTATGAGGAGAAATTGGATAGACTGGGGTTATTTTCCCTGGAGCAGAGGAGATTGAGGGGGGGACATGATTGAGGTGTATAAAATTATGAGGGGCATAGATACGGTAGGCAGGAAGGAATTTTTCCCCTTGGCGGAGGGATCAATAATCAGGGGGCATAGATTTAAGGTAAGGGGCAGGGGGTTTAGAGGGGATGTGAGGAAGAATTTTTTCACCCAGAGGGTGGTGGGAATGTGGAACTCACTGCCTGAAAGGGTGGTAGAGGCAGAAACCCTCATAACATTTAAGAAGTATTTGGATGTGCATTTGCAATGCCATGGCAACAAGGCTATGGGCCTAGTGCTGGAAAATGGGATTAGAATAGTTAGGTACTTGTCTGACTGGTGCAGACTCGATGGACCAAAGGCCCTTTTTCTGTGCTGTAGATCTCTATGGCTCAGTGACTATGACTCTATGAGATCAGCATGTAGAATCAGTTTGGGTGGAGATGAGAAATAATAGGGGAAAGAAGTCACTAGTGGGGGTAGTCTACAGGTCCCCTAACAGTAACCACAATGTAGGACAAAGTGTTCAAGAAGAAATATTATGTGCTTGTGATACAGAAACGGCTATAATCATGGGTGATTGTAATTTACAAATAAACTGGAAAAATCAGATTGGCAGTAACAGCCTGGGTGAGGAGTTCTTAAAATGCTTTCGAGGTCGTTTTTTAGAGCAGTATGTTCTGGAACCAACCAGAGAGCAGGTTATATTAGACTTGGTATAGTGTAATGTGACACGATTAATTAATAACCACAGAATAAAGGCACCTCTAGGTAGCAGCAACCACAATATAATTGAATTTTACATCCAGTTTGAAAGGGAGAAGAGCGGGTCTAAGATTAGTGTCTTAAACTTAAATAAAGGCAACTATGTGGGGATGAAAGTTGAGCTAGCTGAAGTGAACTGGGATACTAGGCTAGGGGATAAATCAATAGGGAAGCAGTGGCAGACATTTAAGGGGATATTTCAGAATACTCAGAATAAGTATATTCTCACCATAAAGAAAATTTCTAAAAGAAAGACTCACCATCTGTGGTTAACTAAAGAAGTTAAATGAAGCATTAAGCTTAAGGAAAAAGCATACAACTGCACAATGCAAGTGGCAGGTCAGATGATTGGTCAGGGTCTAAAGAACGCCAGAGAATGACTAAAAGGTTAATCAGGAGAAAGAAATTACGAATATGGGAGGAAGCTAGCTAGAAATGGAAAAATGGATAGCAAGAGTTTCTACAGGTGTTTAACCAAGAAAAGAGTAGGTTAAAGAGAGTGATGGTCCACTAGAGAGTGACAATGGGAATTAATAGTAGACAATAAGGAAATGGTGGGTGAAACTAACAAATATTTTGCTTCTGTTTTCACTACAGAGAATGCAAACATTCCTGTAATAGCTGTAAATCAGGAGGTGGAAGGGAGAGGGGAACTAGGCGAAATTACAATCACTAGGGAAGTGACACTGACCAAACTAATGGAGTGGGTGGGATGCGGGGGCGGTGTTGACAAGTCCCTAGGTCCTGATGGACTTCATCCTTGGGTCTTAAAAGAGGTGGCTAATGAGGTAGCAGATGCTTTGGTGTTAATTTTCCAAAATTTGCTAGCTCCTTGGAAGGTTCCATCAGACTGGAAAGTAGCAAATATAACCCCTCTATTCAAAAAGGGAGGGGGGGGGCAGATAGAAGGAAACTACAGGCCTGATGGTTTGACATCTGTCATTGCGAAGTTGTTAGAGTTGATTGCTAAAGAAGTTATAGCTGGGCACTTAGAAAAACACCAGGTAATTGGGAAGAGTCAGCACGGTTTTGTGAAAGGGAAATCATGTTTATTCAATTTATTGGAGTTCTTTGGAGGAGTAACATGTGTGGTGGATAAAGGGGAGCCTGTAGACGTTCTGTACTTGGATTTCCAGAAGGCATTTGATAAGGTGCCACCTCAAAGGCTATTGCAGAAAATAAAAGCTCATGCTGTAGGGGGTGACATCTTAGCATGGATAGAGGATTGGCCGGCTGGCAGAAAACAGAGAGTATGCAAAATGGGTCTTTGCTTGGCAGGATATGGAGTCCCACAGGGGTCTGTTCTGGCCTCAGCTTTTACAATTTATATCAATGGCTTGGATGAGGGGAGCAAAGGCATGGTGGCTAAATTTGCACGTGACACAAAAATAGGTAGGAAAGTATGTTGTGAAGAAGACACAAGGAGTTTGCAGACAGGTATAGAGAGGTTGAGTGAATTGACAAAAATCTGGCAGATAGGAGAATAATGTGGGAAAATGTGAAGTTGTTCACTTTGGCAGGAAGAATAAAAAAGCAGAGTAATACTTAAACGGAGAATGGCTGCAGAACTCTGAGGTGTAGAGGGATCTGGGTGTTCTAGTGCATGCGTCACAAATAGTTAGTATGCAGGTACAGCAAGTAATTAAGAAGGCTAATGGAATGCTATCCTTTATTACAAGTGGAATTGAACATAAAAGTAAGGATGTTATTCTTCAGTTATACAGGGCATTGGTAAGACCACACCTCGAATACTGTGTGTGGTTTTGGTCTCCTTATTTAAGGAAGGATGTAAATGTGTTGGAGATGGTTCAGAGGAGGTTTACTAGATTGATACCTGGAATGAGTGGGTTGTCTTATGAGGAAAGGCTGGTCAGGTTAGGCTTGTTTCTATTGGAGTTTAGAAGAGTGAGGGGTGATTTGACTGAGGTATACAAGATCCTGAACGGCCTTGACGAGGTGGATGTGGAAAGGGTGTTTCCTCTTGCGGGTGAGTCCAGAACTAGGGGTCCCTGATTTAAAATTAGAGGTTGCCCTTTAGGACAGAGATGAGGAGCAATTTTTTATCTCAGAAGGTTGTGCGACTTTGAAATTCTCTGGGCGGAATCACTGTATATTTACACGAAGTGTGGTAGTGGGCGAGAAATTTTTAAATTTAAAGGGCATCCCTGCACAGAGCTAGTTCTGTCTAAGGCATCAGAAGCTGCTGAAAAGTCATGGCTCCCAAAGGGAGGAAACATACTGTCTCCAAATTTAGCAATGACTCCATCAGGCACCTACTGGACACTGCGAATGCCCCCCATGAAGTCCTTCACCATCACTCTGGGTGAAGACAAGCAAGCAAGGTGACAAATCCAGCATGGGAGGTGGTGGCAGCGGTGGTCAGTGCTAAAGCCCTGCAAAAGAGGGCAGCCACACAGTGCTGAAAGAGGATGAATGATCTCCTCCGTTCTACCAGGGTAAGTCACTCTTCTCATCGCTCTCAACTCTCGCACTCACAAGCTCAACAAAAGGGAGAGGTCGCAGACAGGTGGAGGAACGCCTGACATCAAGGTCCTCACAGACTTTGAGAATAGAGTCATCCAGCTGTTCGGTGATGATCTGAACCATTCCTGTGCTGACGGTGAGGTCGGCGCTGGTCAACCAAGTGAGGACCCAGCAGTGCAACATCCATCAGATAACCGTGCTGTGAGTGAGTTCCCCAGTCCTACAGTCCCCTGCCAGGCACTAATTATCTCTCCTTTCTTCTGCAGGCACATTTGGGAAGCAGCCAAGGAGGTCCTTGACCCAGGTCCTTGACTCAAGTCCTGAAAGCACCTTGGAAGAAGAATCTGATGACACCCTCGTTGAAGATTCAACACAGCGTCACCCACACCCTCCACCAGCACAGAGACACACACCTCACTGGGACCTCGTTCCAGCGTCGCCTTGGGGTTGCACTGTCTGTCCCACAGCAGGCAGAGGCAGGGCCTTCCCGGGTTTCTGGCACTCGGAGGACTGCTGGAGGCCAGAAAGATGAGGAGTTAGATGAGGAGCCTCTGGATTCAGTTGTACCTCAGATGCTGGAGTTGCAAAGACAAGCTCAGGAACGTCAGGAAGGGATGTCTGCTGCACTCCTCAGTTTGCAAGGCACGCTGGAGGAGAGCGTTTGCATTCAGATTGAGGTGATGGTGCCGGCGTGTCAAAACACCGAGGTCAACACTGATAAGACGGCAACCTCTATGGAGACCTTGGCCCAGGACATTGCAGCTGCACTGCTATGTAGGCTGAACTCCATCACTGGCGCCATTGTTGGCCTCCAAAGGTGTCAACAGCGTCCAGCTTCCCCTTCTCCTTAAGGAGTCAGCCTAGGGCCCTCGGGCACCCATAGGGAGGAGGATCAGCTGGTGGGGGCCCCTGGGGGCCATCAGAACCCCCTCTTCCTGTGAACCCAGCATCTCCAGCTCCACAGACCGAGAAGGGTGCCAGTGCCACACAGAAGGACCCCAATAGCAGGCCGGGGCCCTCCAGGTCTCGGCTTTCCAGAGGATGCCTGCCAAAGTCACCACAGACGGGGTTTGGCAGTCAGCAGGATGCCTCCACCTCCTGTGGATGTCAGGGGAGCACCAAGATGTACCAGCAGGGCTAGGGAGATTAAGAAGATGTAGTTGCATGGCCTGGGCATGGGTGTTAATCACTTGTACATAATCTTCACCATTGTCAATAAACTCCCAACAATGTCACCCTGTCTATGGTTCCTTGTTCTGATGTGCAGTGTTCCTGTCAGTCTGAAGTGAAAGCTTGGATCCTGCACAAGATGAAGGCAGGTGTCCCAGTCCAGAGCCTCTTCCCTGTGCTTTGTGCAACTGTCCCAGCACACTGATGGTGCGCCTTCACTCTCACTGCACACATCAGTCATGCCCGCACCTCAATGGAGCTTATCATTGCTGCCAGAATGTCCAGGGCCAGCAGCAGAAAGTTCCGGCATTCTCTGTGTGCTCCCAGCACCTTTGAGGTGTGGCTGCCCCCTGCCCCCCCCCCCCCACCCCCCCCAATCTCATCAGCATCTGTGTCCAGTCAGAGTGTGGTCCTGGAGGGTTCACCTCATGAAGGAGGCCATAGGATCAGGAGAAGCTAAAGTTTCCCTGCTGCATCTCCATGAAATGGCCCTGTTCACAGAGTGTAAGTGATCTGCCCTCAGCCAGACAGGAGTCAGACATTCACATTAGCTAAGTGAGGACCTACGGGTGTCCTGACTGTAGGGACTATGGGCATCTGCTGTGTCTCCAGGGCAAAAGCCTTATCACAGACAACATGTCTGCTGCCCTCAGACAGACAGGAGTCAGACATTCACAGAGGCAATGTGAGGCTCTATGGAGTGTCCTCACTGCAAGTCATCATCATCCTCCTGGAATCCAGCAGCTGTGAGGGTCTCCCAAGCGAGCCTGCCTTGTCTAGACAATGCAATGGCCTCATCACGGTCATCCTCTTCTTCGAGGACCTCATCCTCCTTGTGCCTCGTCGGGGGATATGTGCAGCTCCTCCGTCTCCTCCTCAATGAGCTCCTCTCCCTGCTGCCCTGCCAGGTTGTGTAGAGTGCAGCAGGTGAAGACGACGCGTGACACTCTCTGTGGACTGTATTGCAGGGCTCCACCCAACCGGTCCAGGCACCGGAACCTTTCAATGTCCCAGTGATTTGCTCCACCGAAGTGCGAGTTGCAGCATGAGCCTCTTTATACCATCTCTCTGCTGCAGTCTGAGGCCACTGCACAGGCATCATCAGCCACGTCCTCTGTGGGTGGCCCTTGTCCCCGAGGAGCCATCCCTGTAGCCTCTCTGGACCCTGGAAGATGTCAGGGATCTGAGACCTGCTAAGGATGTAGGAATCGGGGACACACCCTGGAAATCGTGCCCGGACCTGCAGGATTCATTTGCTGTGGTCACAGACCTGCTTAACGTTCAGTGAGTGGAAGCCCTTGAGGTTCACATACTGCACTGCTTGTTGCCATGGAGATCTAAACACCACATGAGTGCATTTGATGGCGCCCTGCACCTGTGGGAAACCCGAGAACTGGGGAAATCCCAGTGATCTTGCTTCCTGGCTTGCCTGATCCCAGTCGAAATGCACAAGGTTGTGTGCCTTCGCAAAGATGGCATCTGTGACCTCCTGGATGCACTTGTGTGTGGAATCTTGCGAGATCCTGCAGAGGTCACCTATGGACCCCCTGGAAGGAGCCACTGGCGTGGAAATTGAGCATCAGTGTCACTTTCACAGCCACTAGCAGTGGATGCCCTCCAAGTCCCTGTGGCACCAAATCCTGCAGCAAGTGGCATATGTGACCGACCAGTTCCCTGGACATGCCCAGTCTTCAGTGACACTGGTTCTCGGTCATCTGCAAGAATGACAAGCACCATCTGTAGAACCTGGGTCTAGCTAAACGCTGACCTGCAACTGCTCACAGTGGCTCTTCAGTGCCAAGTGCAGGAGACCGGTCGCCCCTTCTTCTTGAACGTGCTGCTCCTCCCTCTGCCCAGCCAGGTGCCTTCTTCGCTCTCTTCTCCTTCATCTCTGCACCTTGTAAGCCATGGGGCATACAGCTAGGTCACCAGGCTCCATGTTCCTAACATACTCCTCCTGCAGGGTGAAAGACAGAGACGCGTGGGTTAGCTTTGGTCTCTTGGGGACCTCTCATGGTTATGTGTGTGGTTCTGGCTGTGTCTCAAGGCTCCTTAATATGTGCCAGAGAGGGCTGGCTACCCATGATTGGCCAGAGTTTAATGCACTGCATGTTTGCCCGAAACACCACCCACCTCTGACCCGCTCCACCTGACCGATTGGCAGCAGCTTTGACTATTGGTCTGCAGGCTGTGCTCTCAGCTCAGGCACAGGCATTCTCCTAACCCGCACTGCAAGGCTGCGCTGTCAGCTTGAACCATGGGGGAAACTGGTCCAAAACTGAACGAGGGCATTGCAAGGGCCTTTGACCGCCTCCACCAGTGACTGCTCCATGGCCAGCTTTCGCAAGGAGATTGTACAACTTGCACAGTCTTCCAATAGTTCTGCAGCCCTGTAAAACAGTCATTAATTTGCAGTCTGCACCCAAGGGGTGCAAAGTTCAGGAGCATTTGGTGGCACCTTCATGCCCCCACCTTGCTTGAATGAGCAGATAAGCTAGAGGCCCCACTCCAACATGTCAACGTGACTGCGCCTGAACGGTCTCAGCCGCGGAGGAATGGTCACTTAATACAAGGTTTCCCTTCCCCCAACATCATATGCTTGTGCACTCCCATCAGGCCGTGCCGCCTTGCCCACCCCCCCTCCCCCTCCACCCCCAACCGCCACCTCATCCCAACCATAGTGATGCCCTTGCCCCAGCATTGCACTGTCAGCCAGCCAGGAAGAAGTGACTTGCCTGTGGCCTCGTCTGAATGCGCGGCGCCTCTTCCTTGAAGTAGAACGAGCGATCCTCGCGAGCGCTGCGCAACATCCATCCTCACTCACCTCCGGGCTCCCCTCGAAGTTCAGCATGCCAGGCGCACACCTTTTAAATGCTGTTGTGAATCACGTCGTTCCAAGATCACGCCAACCTCGAGGTGGAGGATGATTCTGGCAGACAGACAAGACGATGAGATGCAAATACACATGGACAGCGAGAGAGGCGGCCCCGCCATTGACGGACGGAACAGACGATGTCTAACTGGTTTCATGACGACGTGAAACCGGTTTTTTGACCTTCCCGCCATATTGTCCCTCCCCGCCTGCCAAGATGCTCACCACCAACTGGAGCAGAAAGTTCCGGCCTCTACCTCAGAAGGCAGTGGAAGTGGGGTCACTGAATATTTTTAAGGCAGGGCTCGATCGATTCCCGTTCGGCAAGGGAGTCAAAGGTTATCGGGGGTTGGGTGGGAATGGTAGAAAAACAGATCAGCCATGATCTTATTGAATGGCAGAGGAAGGCTCGAGGGGCCGAATGGCCTACTTCTGCTCCTGTTTCATACATTAGTAATGGAGTGGGGGGCGGTGGCACTAGTAATCCAGGGTAATGACCTGGTTCGAATCCTACCATGGCAGACAATGGAATTTGAATTCAGCAACAAACCTGGACTGTGAAACCATTGTTGATTGTCAAAAATAACCATGTGGGTCATTATGCAATAAATGCTGGCCTAGCCAGCAACACCCATGTCTCATGAATGAATTTTTTTAAAAATGGAACTCCTTTCGAAATGGCTATCCATTAAGTGAAGGTAGCACCAGTACTGTTAACTCCCTCAACGTGGATGGACCTCAAAGGTTTTTGTTGCATGAAGTTTACTGGCACTTGCATTGCGAATACACTATATGTACTGTGAGGCACTTTTTGGTGCCCTGCCTAGATCACAAAGATTTACATTTGATTGTAGGAATACATAAAACACTATTAAAAATAAAATCCCAATTATGTTCAAGCCCAGAGCAAACTCATTGATCTTTATTACATTTTCTATCAATTACAACTTTTTTTTTCCAGCGGCTTTCTTTCAGGGGCTATCACAATAGTTATTAAAGTTTAAGCAGTATGTGCATAATTCACTCTGTAATTGAAACCCTCTCACAATGCTCGGTTTTATATTGTTAAGGAACATTGGCTAAGTTTTATTGCCTGGAAGGTTGGAGTTGTGAACCCACATTGCTGTCCTGTTCCAGATAGCCAGGTGTTGAAGGATAGTACTGGAGCCGACCCTTTATACACTTTTATCAGCATTTATTTGCAGAGATACCCATTATAAACATGCATCTCCTAACCCAACAGGTCACACTTTCAGTCTGCTCCTACTTAGACGAGCACAAGTGAAACCCCAGTCAATGTCCACTACCTGACTGCATTTAAGCACTCAATGAATATACAGTTAACACAGCTTTCAAAACATGGTCAATGTCTCCTTAATTGTTCTCCAACATAAGTGAGCACTTTCGGGAACAAGAGGGAGGGGTGGTTTGGTGGAAAAAGAGCCTTCACCTTCAGAAAATATCTACGAAAACTGAAGCAAGTAATATTTCTGAAGTGACTGCAGTAAGTCTAATTGATGGGATGTATTCACCTATCAATAATCCATGTATTACTGAGAAATATGTGAACAAGCCCTGTACCAGGGATGCTTCACGCTGGGTGAGCGTGGAGTAGGCAAATTGGAGGTGATTAAAACAAGAGAAATTGGTCATGGAAAGCCACTAATGGTCCATATCCCGACAATTAGATAAATGGATTCGGACATACTGCTCAAGTTGGAGCAGAGCAGGTTGAGATCTGCCACCAGAAGGTTGACCTTGTTCTGAATATAATGTTGGTTTTAAACATTTTAAAAAGGTATTTTGTTCATTCAACTCCAGATTAGAAAACGCCTAAAAGAAATTGAAGATAAGAACTTCACTCTTACTGCAATCTAAACCACAGATTAACCACTTAAAAGTAATTTTTGACTCATCTCTTAAGTTCTTCTACTTTTCTCGACAATAACGGTTTTGAGGACCTTGGCCCTTCACTTGGGTTTGTCAGTTAAAAAAAGAAATCATTTGGGTACCAATTCATTCTGCAAAAGGTTTGGGATTACTCTCTCCACTTGCCTGGATGGGTGAAGCTACAACAACATTCAAGAAGCTCGACGCCATCCAGGATGAAGCAGCCCCGCTTGATTGGCACCTCTTCCACAAGTATTCACTCCCTCCATCACCGACGCACAGTAGTAGCAGTGTGTACCATCTACAAGATGTACTGCGGAAACTCACAAAGCCTCCTTAGGCAGCACCTTCCAAACCTATGACCACAACCATCTAGGACAAGGGCAGCAGACGCATGGGAACACCACCACCTGGAAGTTCCCCTCCAAGCTACTCACCATGCTGACTTGGAAATATATCACCGTTCTTTCACTGTCGCTGGGTCAAAATCCTGGAACTCTCTCCCTAACAGCACTGTGGATGTACCTACACCACATGGATGGACTGCAGTGACTCAAGAAAGCAGCTCACCACCACTTTGTCAAGGGCAATTAGGGATGGGCAATAAATGCTGGCCTAGCCAGCGATACCCACATGCCGTGAATGAGTTTTAAAAATTAAATGGAATGCTGTGTTTTCATTACAACTTTTCTATTTGTGCAGCATTTGAAACTAGGAAAATGAACTATTTCGTTTCTGCATACATTATTCATTGGTCTCACGTGAATAATGTTCAGTCATAGATGTTTGCTTGGGGAGGCTTTCCTTGCCCTAATAATACGTCCTGTTATGTTTGCTGACCAAATTAAACACATCAAAATGCAGGAATGTATCAGAGAATTCCCAGGGTACAAATCTTAGATTGTTCACCAATGCGGGGAATTCTTAAATTAAGCCTGTAATAATAAGCAGTGTCTTAATTAATACACATATTTAAATTAATGTAAATGATTATTTGATCTGGCAATACATTATATACACAGATTACCTAATGAATTATTAGGAACTGAATATTCTATTTATACCATTACTCCAGGCAGTATCTCGTTTATATCATTTATACAAGCTTTAGGACTAATTTCATAATCAGATCAGTTCTATTTAGTTCAATGGCTTGTACACAACCTATTGTATGACTTGCCCTTGGACCTTAATTGCGAGGGGATTAGAGTATAAGAATAAGGAGGTCCTGCTACAATTGTACAGGGCTTTGGTGAGACTATCTCTGGAATAGTGTGGGCAGTTTTGCTCTCAATATTTATGGAGGGATATACTTATCTTGGAGGCGGTACAGAAAAGTTTCACTCGACTGCTTCCTGGGATGAGAGGGATGTCTTATGATGAGAGACTGGGTAAATAGGCTCTATATTCTCTGGAGTTTAGAAAAAAGAGAGGCGATCTCATTGAAACATACAAAATTCTGAAAGAGCTTGACAAGATAGACACTGACAGGTTGTTACCACTTGCTGGGGAATCTAGAACATGGGGGATCAGTCTCAAGATAAAAGAGCCGGTCATTTACTATTGAGATGAGGAGAAATTTCTCCACTCAAAGGCTTATGAATCTTAGGAATTCTCTACTCCAAAGGGTTGGGGATTTTCCATCAATAGACATATTTCAGGCTGAGATAGACAAAGTTCTGGTCACTCGGTGAATCAAGGGATATGGAGAGCAAATCAGAAAGGAGTTGAAGCAGGAGTTCAGCTATGATCGCACTAAATAGTGGAGCAGACTCAAGGGGCCGTATGGTCTGGTTTTGCTCCTGTTTCTTATATTTATATGTTCTGTTACTCTCCCTCCAATGGGAATGAGGAGGATGTACAGTTAAGAGGCTACTGCTCTGTGCCTGCTTTAATCCCACCCACTGCTATCTTAACTGGGCTAAAGTGTCGACCTGAGTCAGATGGAAACCTCATTATGACATGTTAATTGGGGGGGAGGGGAGTGGATCCTTTGTTGTCATGAAGTCTCTGATTGCGTATTAATGACCCACTCAGTTTAGTAAATCCTGGTGGAGAATAAGAGGAGAGCCCCTAAGTCAAAAAAATTACCTTAGTGAGTCCAGGAGGAGCAAAAGTATTTATCCAGGCCCGAAAACAGAAGTATGGGGCCTCTGTCACCTTGGGTTCTCCCACTTTCCCATCCCAAAACTGATCCATAAGATTGGACACCTCTGCACTAGTGGACATACATGTACTAGGCAAGGTGTCACAGACCTAATTCCAGACCTGTTTACAGATGGAAAAACCATCATACTTTCCTCTACCTGCCAATTTTTTTGAGAGGAAAATGGGGTGGGAACCATTGTTAATTGGTGTGAGACCCACTGTATTAAATGGGCTGGGGGCCCACTGTGATAACTGGAGTGTGAACCCATTGTACGAATTGAGATGGAGACTCACTGGAATGAATTTTAACTTGCAGTGTGTGTTGGCTTTGGACTGGGTGGGGCTGTGTGTGAACAACCCTCTTGCGAGAGGTGAGTTGTCAGTTCAATATGCAAATCACTCAGTTACCAGGCTATTGGCGTGGCTTTTGGAATTTAACTGTGGGTTTTCTAGACTTCCTGGAATGTGCCAGTGAAAATGGGGTGAGAACACTGCAGAGGGGGCTGAAGACATGGAAAGATGTCAATAATATTGAAACCCCACAGCTGTTTTCTTGCCTGATTGTGTGAAAGATTTTGTTCACAGTCTCTCTCTTGGGTACCATGATCTAAGAGAGCATTGGCGAGCATTGACCTCCATGTTGCTCTAGAGGCATGAATAATTTCTGTTGATGGTCCAGTCATCTAATTTGTGAGGCTCTTTAAAAAGTTCGCAGTTTGTCTACATTTGCTTTGTTCACTGTACTGGTGTTGAAAGGTTACTTTCTCCACTTTAGGGGTTCCTTTCATAACTTCCGAGGCTTATACGTCTGATCTCAACTGTGGACCTCAGTTGAGGCCCGAGATGACCAGCAGCAACGTGGGAACAGCAGGAAGAGCAACGGCAACAGGTGTAGCACCAGCCTGGTCCTCACTGAGCTGCCGCTCCACAGGACAGATGGAATCAGCAGAGAGATGTAGCCCTCAGGGGGACATGCCAGCCACACAGTGTGTACAGGCAGAGGATATGCTTCCTTGACATGTCAAAACACAGCCTCTGTCCCCTGTCCCCAATATGTTAATAAAGGGAATTGTTCAAAGAAAGTGAAAACAAACGTAATTTTTATAATGCCCCTAAGCATTTTCTTCTGGAATATTCTCAGTAGTTTCCAGGAGTGTCTTCAATTTCTGTAAGGTGGAAAACTTTTCTCAGTCTGGAGGCCTCGTTAAATCTTCGGACATGCACGATTAGCAAAGCTGCTAAGCCAGGCCTGGAGATAAACATCAAAAACAATCGAGAAGCCACATGTCATACCCGTGGCTATCCGTTATTCTGTGAATGTAATCAAATAGCCTACGCGAGCTTGATGAGATTGTTGGGCTCATAATCTACTTCGATCCACACGCCCTACGTATTTTTCATCCTTTGGTATAAATCTATCAGGAATATACTCTGGCAAACAAGGCCGCGTTCCCCATAAAGTGTCACATGAGGTGAAAAAGGCTAAGGTCACCTCCAGGAGAGACAATTTTCAAAGCTTGAACGCATAATATTTGCTTATAAATAGTGTCCCCTACCGCTTGAGTCCAGCCATGTTATAAGCTCCCACATTTCAGTTCTACATGCCTGACACATTTGAAGATGGATCTCAAAGTTCAATTACTAATTAACTGTACTCTAGATTAAAGCAATAAATAAGTATGGACATTTAATTTAGCTGTCGACAATGTACATAAATTTGAATAGTGCAGATAATGAACTACACTGCCGCTTATTAATTTCACCGGTCTACTTTCTCAGTCTCTATAGATATTCAAACTCTCATGCATCCCAAATGGGGCCACTCTTCACTTCCATTACACCAGACGATGTGCAAGGTCAGATGCTTTTTTGTTTCAGAAAATGTGGTCTCGGGCTATAATGAAAAGCTCATTGCACTGCACAGAATTATTTTTGAATAAGCTAAACATAAACTCACCAAATAAGCTTCCTCAGAGATAATGGGCCTAATCAGCCTCAATTATTCTCAGTTTCTCATTCTGAGAATCCAGCCCCTTTGTACCATTCAGAACAAAGGTTCAGAGGTTCAATTAGTAACTTCAACCAAGCAGTGGAAATGCTTCAAATCTCTCTGACACTCTGACGATTAAGTATAATGATGTTTTAATACCATGTTCAATAATATTTCAGATTCAAGAGGTAAAACAATTGCTCCTTGATTGATGATGGTCTGCATGGACCTTTGTGCAATGTCGAATTTACCACAGTTTCAGGATATGGCCAGTTTTTGGTTAATGTAATTATTTCAGAAAGGTGGGGCTTTCACTGTTTAAACAATAGCAACCAATTAGTACATGTAAACCTGACACCACTGTCATTGCGAGTATATAGTTTGGGTAGTTACCACATAAAGTCTTGGTTCATTCTTTAGAGCAGGCCTGTTACCAAATGACTTAAAACAAAAGGATTGAGTGTAATCTTAGAATTTTACAGCACAGAAGATGACCCTTCAGCCCATCATTCTTGCGCAAGTTCACTGACGGAGTTATCCAATTAGTCCCACTCTCCTGCTTTTCCCCCATAGCCCTGCTAGGTTTTTCTTATAAGTATTTACCCCTGTTGGGTCTGCTTCCACCACCATTTCAGGCTACTTCTGGATATTCACATTTAACCGCACATCTGCCGCTGGCCAAATGTTGCTCTAACATTCAAGCTTAAATAATGACAAGTGTCATGAGCCTCCCTGTTATTTTGAGCTGCCTGTACCCTCCTGCCAACAATTACAGGCGGAAGAGCACCATCCTGGAAAAGTCCATGTGGAACCTGTTACACTGGCCTCGGATCAACATGCAGCCAGATAAAGAACTATGCCACCTGTTGCAAGGACATCTGTGCTCAACAAATACCATAGGCCAGTAATGTCCATCGTCATCCTCAAGTTTCCCCATTGTTCAGGTCCAGAAATTCTGTTCTGTTGTTTGAGTGTATGAAAATGGCCATTGGTCCACCTTCCGCTACCCCATTTATTTTGCCCCAGTTCTGCTTTGCAAACCATCTAATGTAAGGTTGGAATAGTCCTCCTGCCATCATATGGCTACAATATTTGTTTCTTACCTCCATGTTATTGTGCCAGGGTTTTGTCAGGTAATTTGTTACTCAAAGGCAAAAATATTCAATAAAACTATTAGCAGCTTTTCCTATGTTTATCTCCCCTGTGCAGCTACCCACTTTTAAATGGATCCATCACTCCTTGAAAGCAGCCTGTTAAGAACTAACATCTGCACGATTTTCTGTACCATCCCCTGCCTTGTGATCTCCCAATGCTACACTTAATATAAAGAGATTGAGAGGTTGACAATGAGGTGTGGACTGAGAAGGACCATCTTGGTGGGATCTTTGAGGCTTTCGATGTTTATTTTCTTGTAGTAATGCTTCTTCTGTTGCCTCCATTGTTTGTTGGCCATGGAGATGGAGATGGTAGATTGGATAAGGTGGCAATTGGTCCAGCAATCCTTGGTATTTGACATGGCACAAGGGGCCTCGTGTGGACCCTTGCTCATTAATGACCTAGTCAAGCAGATGCCAGTGCCTGGACTATGAATATTCCCAGGAGGCTGGCAGAACAGGGTGCCGGCTATGACAAGGCCTTCTCCTACTCCTCCCTTGCCTATCACACCCTTCCTGAGATTTGTGTCTATTCTGACTCTGGTGTTGATATCTCCAAGGAGGATCAGCTTGTCACCTGCTGGGATTTGCGCTATTGGGCTACAGATTACTCAAGGGCGGTGTAGAATCCCTGGCCTCCTTTTTGCCTCAAGTGTAGCAGCATACGTGCTGATGGCGATGAAAAAGGCCGGCTGATTTCTCACATGGCTGAGCCCAGAGCTCATGAGGTGTTCACTTATCCCGCAGGGCAGTCCTTGAGGCACAAGACAAGCTCATTTTTGATGGCAAAGTCCATCTCTTCATTCCTCTCCTGGAAGACCCTTCCAGAAGCAGGTATGCCCACCACCTTGTTCCTCCAGTTGACCTTCTCCTGCACGTCATGTCTCAGTTAGGACAGCAATGTCATTGTCGAGGTGCCTGAGTTCCTGAGCTATGATGATGATGTGGCAGTAATAGGTCTGTCACTGTTGAGATTGTCTGTGAGGATTGTTAGAATTTGCTTCAAGATTTGCTTGAAATTATCGCAAAAGTGCAACAGATAGAAGCCAACAATTCTTAGAACAGGTAGTGGTTGAAAAAAACTGTCTTTTCCTTTGATACTCATAACTTGGGCCGCCTCTTGTCTCACCTGAGTAGAACCTTAAGGCTAAGCTCACCAACGGCATCAGGCATCCTGTGTCTAAATATGCCAGGAAAAGCAGACCACAGGGAAAAAGTGACTCCGCAGGATATTTTGGGACTAAAATTCAATTTGATGTGGACCAAGAAAGGAAGGACTGATCACATTCCCCAGAAACTAATCAAAGGGGTACAAAAGGATTGGTATGAGGACAGTCGCTTTGCCAAAAGGATAAAAAGGAGGTTAAGACCCCTTTCTTGGCATGGTGTCATCAAGCAAGACCATCAAGAAGAGAAATACTGCTGAAGAAAGATTGGCCCTGGTCAGATCGGTTCGGACAGACCTGAAGTCAACTTAGACTGACTACCAACTGCATGTTTTCTAAAATTGCTTTGTAACTCATTAAGTATTAAGCTTCTTCTTGGTAATGAAAGCTATGGGAAAGTCTTAAGCATTGTCCTTACTAATAAAAGCTATTGGATTTGCAGTGAGGTTGTGTCAACTGTAATTCTCAATCTCTTGGACAATTACAGGGTCCAGATATCCCTAACATCGTATTGACAAGTGAAGATGACTCTTTGTGATTTTTTTTCCAACATGGGTGGGTGCACATAGTCTTGACAGCATGGGGCCTTGGTCCAATGGCAAGGGGGTTCCAAGGCAATTGGAGACCAGGTTCTGCTGTGAGACATTAACATGGTCTGTACATGATCAGACGCAGGTGCATATATAACCTAAGGCCAGGAACAGACTGAAGCTGAAACTCTCAACCTCCAGCCACATTGAGCTACAGTGTGGCCATAGTGCTTCATCAACTCTAATGCCCACCATAACAAGCACCTACAAGACGTCCTTGACCTCTCCACCAGGAAACAGTGTGACTGGTTTAATGAAAATGACCAAGAGATAAAAGACCTAATCGACCATTAACACAAAGCTTTCACAGACTGGAAACTACACCACACCTCAAGAGGGAAGCAACAGTCTTACAGGCAGCTGAAGGCAGCAGCACAGCATGAAGCCTGCACATAAAGAATGAATGGTGGGTGGAAGAAGCGTGGGAGGTCCAAGCGTGGACGCCAATGGCATCCATGGCTTCTTCAGCTCTGTCAAGACAATCATGGCCCAAGCATGTATGGGGCTACACCACTGAGAGCCAAACATGGAGGGGAGCTCAAAGGTAAGGGCGTAGTCATTGCTTGCTGGAGAGAACATTTTGAAGAATTCATCAACTGAGACTCTGTCTTTGACTTGAACATCCTCAACCCCGTTCCTCAAGACCCCATCAGGCTCAATCTTGATGCTGCAGCGAGCAAAGGTGAAAAAGCCATTCAACAGCTGAAAAACAACAAGACACCTGGAGCAGGTGAAACCCCTGCCAAGATTCTGAAACTTGGCAGAGATACACTTCTGGTGTGGCTGCACAACCTCGTATCCCTCACCTGGGAGGAGGAGCACATGCTGTGGGATCTCAGGGATGCTATGATCATGCCTGTATTGAAGAAGGCAGGCAAGTCCGATTGCGGTCACTTGAGAGGAGTCTCCCTGCTGTCTGCTACAGGGAAGATCATTGCAAGGATCCTCCTCAATCACCTCCTCCCAATGTCTGAGGAACTCCTTCCAGAGTCGCAATGCAGTTTTCGCCCATCAAGAGGCACCAGAAACATGATCATCACTGCACGGAAAATCGAATAAAAATGCAAGGAACAGCATGAACCGTGGTACATGGTCTTTTTCATTTTCACAGAAGCCTTTGACTCTGTTAACCATGAAGAATTATGGAGCATTCTCCTCAAATTTGGCTGCCTCAGAAATTTGTCACCATCCTCCGCCTAATCCATGATGACATTCGTGCCACGATCCTCACCAGTGGAACCACCACAAACCCTATCTCAGAGAAGACTAGGATCAAACTAGGTTGTGCCACTGCATCAACTCTCTTCTCCCTCTTCCTCGCTGCAATACTGCACCTCACCTTCAGTAAATTACCCACAGGCATGGAGATAGTTTATGGAACAGACAGAAAATTGATCAACCTACACCGCCTTCAGTCCAAAGCCAAAATCACTCCAACATTAGTCATTGGGCTGCAGTATGTAGATGACGCTTGTGTGTGCACTCACTCAGAAACTGAGCTCCAGGTCATTATTGACTCCTTCTCTGAAGCATGAGAAAATTGGCCTTTGACTAAACACCAGGAAAGCTAAGGTCTTCTACAAACCAGCTCCTCAGGAAACACCACACCCCCCACCCGCCCCCCCCGACCCCCACCCACCCCCCTCCCCACCATCAGTGAAGAGATCCTGGAAAACGTGATTCATTTTATGTACCTTGGGAGTCTTCTCTCAACAAAAGCAGACATGGGCTATGAAATTCATCATTGCCTCCAATGTGCCAGCTCAGCCTTGACTGACTGAGGAAAAGAGAATTTGAGGACCAGGACCTCAAATGCGAGACTAGGGTAATGTTTTACTGGGAGCAGCGATCCCTGTGCTTCGATGTGCTTTGGCGACTTGGACAACCTACAGCAGCCACCTCAAAGCATTGGAGAAGTACTACCAGCACTGTCTTCAGAAGACCCGCCAAATCTGGTGGCAAGAAAGGTGGTCTAACACTAGTGGCCTCTTCCAAGCCAACACGCACAGCATCAAGGTGATAATCACTCAAAATCAGTTCTACCGGGTGGAACCCGTCATTTATATGCCTGACACAAGATTTCCTGAAGCAGCCGTTGTCCCCGGGACTTGGTTATGACAGGAGACTCCCATGAAAACAGCAGAAATGCTTTAGGGATGTCCTGAAAGCATCCCTGAAGAGGTCAAATATCCTCGCCGATTCATGGGAGAACCTGGCTTGTGACCAACCAAAATGGATAAGGTTCATTCGGGAAAGTGCCGAACACATTGAGAGACTTTGGCAGGAACATGCCGAGGTGAAGTCAAGGCTTTGGGGGGGAAGTGCACAAATCTCCAAACACCTCATCAACCCAATCCCTCAAGCACCACCTACTCCACATGTGGCAAAGTCTACAGATTGTGCACTGGACTTATCAGCATTTCAGAATCCATCAAACCACAGTGGAAACAAGTCATTCTTGATCCTGAGGGAATGCCTAAGGAGAAACCTCAATACAAATTTGATCCTATCCTCATGCAGTATCCACAGTCTCTACCAGCAGGAATAGTGACCAGCAGTAAGAGCCCTGGCTGATCCTTTTTTTTTAACCACCTCCTAGGCAGCTGGGATCAGCACAGACTGAGCATCAAACCTGGGACTTTTTGGCCCACATGGTTAAGTACTTATCCCTATCTCCATACTCCAAGAGATTATCATTTGGCTATAAGTCGCCTTATATGTTTACTCCAGCGACTGGTGTCAATTTTAACTTGTTTTGCCTGGTGTTAATGGGGTACCAATGGCCTCTAAGGCTTAATGTCCCAGTAACTTTGATGGTGCAGCCTACACATTTTGAAAGATGCTCATCACTGTGTTCAAAGTGCCCAGCAATTTCAATTGACAGCCCTTTTCATTATGTAACTTGTCATGTTTAAAATGGGGAGGGGACCATCTTTAAACTGGTAATTCTACAGCACTTATGCACACCAATTTTGTAGGTAATATGTTGATCTGGATATTTGAGCATACTCACCCCTTAAGATATTCTTCCTCTGGTGTCTGGAAAGTGGTGTTATTCTGACCTGTCAGAAATGTTCCCCCCGTTTCCTTCATTGTCATTCTCCGGCCTTAGCTTTTTTTAAAATTCATTCACGGGATGTGGGCTTCGCTGGCTGGGCCAGCATTTACTGCCCATCCCTAGTTGCCCTTGAGAAGCTGGTGGTGAGCTGCCTTCTTGAACTGCTGCAGTCCATCTGGTGTATGTACACCCACAGTGCTGTTAGGAAGGGAGTTCCAGGATTTTGACCCAGCGACAGTGAAGAAACGGCAATATATTTCCAAGTCAGGATGGTGAGTCACTTGGAGGGGATACTCCAGGTGGTGGTGTTCCCAAGTATCTGCTGCCTTTGTCCTTCTAGATGGTAGCGGTCGTGGATTTGGAAGGTAGTATCTAAGGAGTTTTAGTGAATTCCTGCAGTGCAACTTTTTAGATGGTACACACTGCTGCTACTCTGAGTCAGTGGTGGACGGAGTGAATGTTTGTGGAAGGGGTGCCAATCAAGTGGGCTGCTTTGTCCTGGTGTCAAGCTTCTTGAGTCTTGTTGGAGCTGCACTCATCCAGGCAAGTGGGGAGCATTCCATCACACTTCTGACTTGTGCCTTGTAGATGGTGGACAGGTTTTGGGGATTCAGGAGGTGGATTACTCATTGCAGGATTCCTAGCCTCTGACCTGCTCTTGTAGCCACAGTATTTGTGTGGCTAGTCCAGTTCAGTTTCTAGTCAATGATAACCCCCAGGATGTCGATAGTGGCCAATAAATAGAGCCAGTAAATCTGGTAACAATCCACACTACCTAGGGAGAAGTGGGCCTCACCTGCTGCCAAAACAAGGTAAACTTGGAGATTTACTTTCCAAGTTCAAATGATGCTGGGAAAGCTGTATTATTACTTCATTGAAGTGCAATCACGGCAAAGGAATCTACAGTTTCAATGATCACAAGCTGAATACCTACAGGAAAGGCCATTCAAAGCATCATAGGCCACCATCTCCAGACAACAAGCCTCAAATAAACCATTGATAATCATGGCATCCAATTATTTCTTTAATGATTCCAGATATTTTGTTTCTATTATTCCATCCAATACCATTCCTTCTGTTGGCCATTCCCTCTGTTGGTCATTGTTTGTATAGGAATAACATCCCAACACCTTTCCAAAATGTGCTTTTTCACTTCTTTGAACCTGTGCCCTCTTGCCCCATTCAAAGTTTAATCTGAAGTCACTTTCCAGATATACTTTTTCCAGATTAATTTTTTAACTCATTCACAGGATGTGGGCTTCACTGGCTGGGCCAGCATTTATTGCCCAGTCCTAGTTGTCCTTGAGAATGCAGTCCACTGCAGTCCATGTGATGTAGGTACACCTGCAACGCTGTTAGGGAGTTCCAGGATTTTGACCCAGCAACAGTGAAGGAACGGCCGATATATTTCCAAGTCAGGATGGTGAGTAGCTTGGAGGGGAACTTCCAGGTTGTGGAATTCCTATCTATCTACTGTCCTAATCCTTCTAGATGGTAGTGGTCTTGGGTTTGGGAGGTGCTGTCAAAGGAGCCTTGATTAATTCCTGCAGTGCATCTTGTAGATGGTACACACTACTGCTACTGTGCATCGGTGTTGGAGGGAGTGAATGTTGGTGGATGTGGTGCCAATCAAGTGGGCTGATTGTGCTGGATGGTGTCGAGCTTCTTGAGTGTTGTGGGAGCTGCACTCATCCAGGCAATGGGGAGTATTCCATCACAATCCTGACTTGTGTCTTGTAGATGGTGGACAGGCTTTGGGGAGTCAGGAGGTGAGTTACTCATTGCACGATTCCTAGCTCTGACCTGCTCTTGTAGCCACAGTATTTATATGGCTAGTCCAGTTTAGTTTCTGGTCAATGCTAACCCCCAGGATATTGATAGTGGGGGATTCAGTGATGGAACATTGAACATCAAGGGGCAATGGTTAGATTCTCTCTTGTTGAGATGGTCATTGCCTGACACTTATGTGGTGAGAATGTTACTTGTCACTTGTCAGCCCAAACCTGGATATTGTCCAGGTCTTGCTGCATTTGGACATGGACTGCTTCAGTATCTGAGGAGTTGAGAATGTTGCTGAACATTGTGCAATCATCAGCGACCATCCCCACTTCTGACCTTATGATGGAAGGAAGGTTAACGATGAAGCAGCTGAAGATGGTTGGCCCGAGGACACTACCCTGAGGAACTCCTGCAGTGATGTCCTGGAGCTGAGATGACTGACCTGCAACAACCACAACCATCTTCCTTTGTGCTGGGTATGACCCCAACCAGCGGAGAGTTTTCCCCCTGATTCCCATTGACTCCAGTTTTGCTAGGGCTCCTTGATGCCACACTCGGTCAAATGCTGCCTTGATGTCAAGGGCAGTCACTCTCACCTCACCTCTGGAGCTCAGCTCTTTTGTCCATGTTTGAACCAAGGCTGCAATGTGGTTTACTGCCTCGTGTACCTTTTTAAGGCTTTCATGGTTGAAAACCCTAAATTTCTCCACTCTTCCCTGATAACAGCTCTTTGATGTGAGCAGTAAGTCTCTTTCTGGACTGATGTGATCCTACTGCAGCACTATTACAGTCTGAGTGTAACTTCCTCTGCCTCATTGATTGTTTCTGCTATAGAATGTGGCATTGCTACTTATGGCTGTTGCTCTACAGTGGGGTTGCGCGTCTTGAGCTCTACATTTCCTGCGATCACAAGGTCTCTCTCAGCATCACCCTTAGCTCACCTTACACCACTCATGGAGTACATGCATAGCTCACGCTTTTCATAACCATATGAAATTTACCTGCATTACAACTTGTCGATTAGACAGAACAGGACAGCAAATTGTTACTTCACTTGCCTCTTCCATCACGCGTGTATGCTGGATATCAATGGGGCTTCATGCAAAACTTCTTGTTTCCCAACAACAGTCAGTTTCTGCGTGATAGAACTCCATTTCAGTGCGAGCGACAAGGAGGTCCTGATGTGTTTTCGTTCCTTTCCCTTACCCAATGTTAGCCTTCTCTGACCTTGCTTCCGTTTTCATCTACCACTCTGTTCTGGATCTCTTATTCTGCTACCCTTCCTTATTACCTCATCTATCATTATTGCTTCTTCCAATTGTATTATCTCTTTCCCTGTTTTCCAGTGATTGCAGAATTACATTGCAGATGGCCCAGCTGATCTACAATTGTTTATGATCTAGACAAGCCTCTTCTCAACCTAATTGACTCTGACCATCCAGCTCCTGTATTTTCTATTCCCCTCTCCCTCTTGTCTGCATTTTCTTTTCACTCACTTTCTTTCCTACAGATCTGTCTCTCCCTCCTATGCGCCACGAGTGTTGCTTCTGCCCCCAACAGCATCATTGCACGGGATGCAGGTTATACTGTTTCTCCAACCCTGGCGCACTATTTGCACCCTGAAAGAACTAACTGGCTTCCTGGATACACCTTTTTATGCCAGGATAATGCAGGTCTGCGCGGATGTTCTTGCAAACAAGCACACAGCCCAACTGAAGCACACCCAAAAAGAATCAACCATCTGACTCTTCACAAGCAAAGCAGAAATTCTTCACTGCAGTGATAACTGCCTCTGACCACGCAAAAATGATTAAACGCTTGAAGAAAATTGAAAATCCTCGACTGTTGTTGAGACCTGAGCCAGGATTTACAGGCTCCTGATTTTTACCTCAGTCAGCGCTTGGTCAAACTCTTCCATTCTGTCAGGACTTTCCTTAGCTTTTGTGACACAAGACACATTTCACAATATTTTCACAGCACATCAACAGTCTAGGCTAGTCAGCCCAACAGGTCCATCTCATCGTTTGTGTTCCACGTAAACCTCCTCCCCCACTTCTTCATTTTACCTCATCAATATCTCCTTCTGTTCCTTAAGGCCCCTTATACTTACCTAGCTTTACCTTAAATATATCTATATTATTCACCTCAACCACTCCATGTGGTAGCAAGTTCCATGTTCGAACCGTTCTCTCGATAAAGAAGGTTTTTCTGAATTCCCTTTTTTCTGATTGGATTTATTAGTGACTATCTTATATTCAATGGACCCTTGATCTGGTCTCCCCATTGAGCAAACAAAACTATTTTATTGGACAAACCACTTCAAAGCTGCTTTAGTTGCAAAAGCAGATGAGTGATGTGTCAATGTGCTTGACTAGTCAGAACCTCCAGGTCGCTAATGGCAACTAACAACTGGCGCTACATGAAACAAATTTAGAGCATTGTTGCCATGACTGATATTGTTTAGCCACATATTATAACTGTGAATGATAACTGCTTGCCTGCTCTGATGGAGAGTGCAATCAAGTCTCTTCCTTTTTTCAGTGTCCAATTAACTTGATTGTGTGAAATCGTCAGTCTAAATGATCAACGTTAATTAGAATTATAACAGTCTTCATCATGTAGCTGCATTAATGGGATCCTTAATTGCATGCATTTGCATAATGCTTTGATTACAAAAAAAAAGTTTCTTTCATTTTGTATTCCAAGTGGAAATGTTTACTTAAAGAAGGGAATGAGCAGTGAAGGTTTATGCTGGACCTGGGTATGCCCATTTCAGATCTGTCTGAGAATCATACAGCACACAAAGATGCCATTCGGGCAATCGTGCCTGTGTTAACTCTTTGAAAGCTCTCCAATTGGTGGACTCCCCTGTTCTTTCCTCAGAGACCTGCAATTGTTTCCTTTTTGAATACTTATCCAATTCCCTTTTGAGAGTTACAAGTGAATCGGTTTCCAATGTTCTTTCAGGCTGGTCATTCCAGATCATCATAGCAATTAGCCGCATAAAATGTATTCTCCTCATCTTCCTGGTGGTTATTTTCTCAATTACCTTAAATCTGCATCTTCTGGTTAATGACCTTTCTGCCAGTGAAAAGAGTGCCTCCCTACCTACTTTATCAAATTCTCTCATCATTTCTGAACACCACTATTGAATCTCTCTCTAACATTTCCTGCTCCAAGGAGAGCAATCCCTTTCTATCCAGTCTCTCCTTGTAACTGAAGTCCCTTTTCTCAGATATAATGCAGTAAATGATATTCTTCTGCACCCTCTCTAAGTCTTTGGCAACTTGCCTGATCGTGGCACCCAAAATTGGAATACACCGGCTGAGACCTAACTCATGATTTCTAAAGGTTTACTTAGTCCTTCTGCAGCAGAGGTTAATTTTGGTTCTTACTTACATAGGAGAATATTAGTACGCGACTGAAAAATGGTTTTGGGTGAAATATTAATTTGGAAAACATTGACTGGTATGGAATTTTAAAATGCACAAAGATTAAATTAGCACATTCGTTTAGGTAATATCACCAACTTTAACTTTAACACCTATGTGTTCTATTGTACTATTGTCGTTGACATCTTTTGATGATCTGCTTCTATCACTGCTTGTTTGTCCCTACAACCACACCACCCCCCTCCACCTCTCTCTCTCTCTCTCTATCTCTCCGCCCCCCCACACACACACCTTAAACCAGCTTATATTTCAACTCTTTCTTGGACTCGAACTCAAGTTCTGTCGAAGGGTCATGAGGACTCGAAACGTCAACTCTTCTCTTCTCCGCCGATGCTGCCAGACCTGCTGAGTTTTTCCAGGTAATTCTGTTTTTGTTAAAGATTAAATTGAGGTGTTTTGGACTTCTGCTGGTGATGGGTTTGGTAACCTATTATATGCCTGAGCTGTACAGACTGAAGATCTCAGATTTGAATCTAGCTGATTACAGTCATCCAGGGGGTAGAGATGTTCTCACCGATCTCAGCTTTCCTAGGCTGAGGAGGAGAAAACCAGGCCGGTTTTCCTTTCCTGAATGTTAATCAGCTACTCTTTCAGGAAAGCGCATGTGCATAGATATGTGGTGGGGATGGGATTGGACTTTCCTGTGGTGCTATTCATGCTGGAACAAGACTCACAGCCTATGGGAGAAGGGGTGACTGTTTTTTGTTAGGGAAGAACATCGAGGGTACGGAGTAATGATGAGGAAGGGGATTTGAGGCATGGATCAGCTGTAAACTAACTGAATAGGCCCGATTGCTGAAGCAGCTTCTCCAATTCCTCATGTTCCTGTGGACCAAATAGTGTGGAAACACATTCTGCCAGCCTTCAGCCAAACTATAGGAGAGGAGGAGGGGGAGAAAATCTGCCCTAAAACGACAACACACTAAGAATGTGTCCATCAGTCCCATCAGTTGGACTGCCTCACTGGTCATGTATCTGGATTAAAATGGCATCTTTGCACCTCTTGGAATGAAACTTAATCCTATTTGTTTTAATGCCAATGCATTCAGAATGAAGGCTGTTAATGTGGCCACAGTCTCCTCCACACCGCCGGCGGGATTTACCGCACCCATCCACCCACCCACCCGCCGTGATCTTCCAGTCCCGTCACAAGTCAACGGGCTTCTGGCTGGAGTACAGCCTCGCCCGCAGCAGGTCCCATCCAGGACAGGGCCGGAAAATCCCGGCCCATGTTCAAATTTAATATGTCGTCCACATTCTTACCCTGTGCTGCCAAGGAGGCGGCTTCCCCTCCAAGACTCCCCACCAGAATCTTTTTAAAATTCATCCACAGGCTGTGGGCTTCGCTGGCTGGGCCAGCATTTATTACCCATCCCTAGTCACCCTTAAGAAGGTGGTGGTGAGCTGCCTTCTTGAACCGCTGCAGCCCATGTGGTGTAGGTACGCCCACTGTGCCGTTAGGGAGGGAGTTCCAGGATTTTGACCCAGTGACAGTGAAGGAACGGCGATATATTTCCAAGTCATGATGGTGAGTGACTTGGAGGGCAATTTCCAGTTGGTGGTGTTCCCATGTGCCTGCTGCCTTTGTCCTTCTAGGTGGTAGTGGTCGTGGGTTTGGGAGGTGCTGTTGAAGGAGCCTTGGTGAGTTCCTGCGGTTCATCCTGTAGATGATATACACTGCTACCACTGTGCATTGGTAGCGGAGGGAGTGAATGTTTCTGGATTTGGTGCCAATCAAACGGGCTGCTTCATCCTGGATGGTGTGGGAGATGCACTCATCCAGGCAAGTGGGGAGTATTCCATCACACTCCTGACTTGTGCCTTATAGATGGTGGACAGGCTTTGGAGAGTCAGGGGGTGAGTTACTCATCGCACAATTCCTAGCCTCTGAATTGCCCTTGTAGCCACACTATTTATATGGCTAGTCCAGTTCACTTTCTGGTCAATAGTAACTCCCATGATGTTGATAGTGGGGGATTTGGTCATGCTAATGCCATTAAACATCAAGGGGAGATGGTCTGATTCTCTCTTGTTGGAGATGTTCATTGCCTGACACCTGTGTTGCATGAATGTTACTTGCCATTTGTCAGCCGTAGATATTGACCACATCTTGCTGCATTTGGCAAGATGGGAATATTCCATCACACTCCTGACTTGTGCCTGGTAGGTGGTGGACAGACTTTGGGGAGTCAGGAAGTGAGTCACTCGTCGCAGGATTCCTAGCCTCTGACCTGCTCTTGTCAGATGAGTATTTATATGGCTAGATGCTGTCTAAACAGCCTTGGTGAATTCCTGCAGTGCTTCTTGTAAATGGTACACACTGCTGCTATTGTGCATCAGTGGTGGAGGCTGGGGTCTTTCTGTTATTGGTTTAAACAATCAAATAGTTAGTTTCAGCCTTTGATCGATGTTCCAGTTGGCACTCTCAGTGGGCAACACACTTCATCAAGACTATGAAATCAGAAAAAGGCCTCTATTGTTAGAACTGGAAAGGTATAACAGATTTGAGAACTCAAGCGAATACCATCTGTATTCCCTACTCCATATTACTGCAGAAGGAATTGCAACCCATCCAGGTACTTTTTTCTATAAAGAAACATAGTGCAGAACATGAATTTGAACAAAGCAGAAGAAGAGATTGTGATGGCAAATCTGTAGAATATTTGAGGAATGGGAGACTGAGGGATAGAAAGAGCTCCATAGACCCCAGGGAGGAATGAGTTTTAGCAAGATATTGTGTCAAATACAGTAGACTGCAAAATGATTAGGATTCTAAAAGAAGAGTCAAGAATTTGGTGGAACAACTTTACCCTTTGGCTTAAAGCTGACAGTTCCATGGAGGAAGGAGGAGGAACTATATATATCTACCATCCAAGGAAAGGAATGATTCTTTAGACAAGCACGAGCCAAATCGGAGAAGCCAGGTAGCTGCCAGGCCTTTAGCCAGTGAGTATTGTTGCTCCACCAAAATTGGAATATTTATTTTATATTTTAATAATTTTATAATGATCTCTGCAGTGAGGCTAATGGATGTTGACAACCATGGATAATGGAGCGTGAGGGATCTACAGTTGCTTGTCATGTTCTGTTAAACAAGTTCTGCTTCCATTACGAGCTGGCTGGAAATGTGGAACATTCTCCAACTAAAATACGAGTGACATGTATCCTTTTAAAATGCTTGTCAACTGTGAAGATCAGCCAGAATCGGGGATTATCGAAGGGGTTCTGCTTGGCCATTTCTCTGCAGCCAATTCATGCCCTCTCCTGTCTCTTTTACTCTGTTTTTTTCTTTCCCTGTGAGCTCTGCAATACATTGGGATTTTCTCACTTGCCAGGGTCAATTTCTGGCAAGAGTGGCAGTACTAGCTGAATGTTGAACCACCAAATAACCGCCTGCCTCCAAATTCATCATAGTCATTAATTTAGCAAAGCTCATTAAAATGCTATGCGGAATTAAAATGCTAATTTTTACAAGACTCTGATAGATCAGCCTGCAGCTGATGCCTTTTGCGGTGTTTCCCAGTCTGATACATTTTCACTGCATTTCAAGCAGATTCACGCACTGTTAATTTAGATTCACGCACTGTTAATTTAGATTCATGTGCTGTTAATTTAGATTTGTCTATTACTAATTTAGCCCCAACTGTCAACAGATCCTATACTGTTCTATACTCTGACAAATCTATTAACGCAGGAGTTTCATATAAAACCAAAACAATTGTGATTGTGTTTCAGTGATACAGAGTTTGGGTATCAGTAACACATTAGTGTGCTTTCAACTCATTGGGATATTGACTTCAGGATTTCTTTTGTATTATTGCGACTGTTCTCACTTCCCTGTGAAGTGAATAAATTAATTTAACAAATTAGAAACAGCCTCTATGTCATATCTATTGATGACCACTGTAAAATATGCTTTTGGATGCTATTTAAAATAAATTAATCCATCAGTTCATTTAAGGGGAAAAAAACAATTACAAACTATTTAATTAAAGTTTCTGAATAAGATAATTCTCCACTATCTAATTAACACTGACATTACTTCTAGATCTGTTCTCAGCCTCCACTAACCACAGGCATACTTACTACTTATTTTTGAAGTCTAAATATGGGTATACTGAATGCTTCAAGGTGCTTTTATATTTAAAGCTAGTGTCTGGGAAAGGAATAGCACAGTCTCTATGCTCAGTTCTAATTTGTTTATCTCTGGCTCTTGCTCCACTCAAAATCGTGGTTTGTCAGAGCGTATAGAAAGAAACACAATTAATTGGTACAAGGAAAGCAACCTGCCTGAAGACAGGAAGTAGCTCAACTGGGATAGTTTCAATTCGCATTTAAATTCGGACCAGTTACAACTGATTTTTCCATGAGGGCAGATTTATTACAGGGAATTGCACAAAATGAGCAGCACAGAAAAAGGCCATTTGAGCCAATTGACTCAGGCCTGTGATCGTACTTCACAAGAGTCCCCTTCCACCCTTTGTTTTCAATGGGAACCATGCGTTCTCCAATGCCACTGGGTTTCCTGTGTTCTTTCAGCTTTCAACAGTTGTGCTGTGGACACTAGGATAAGCAAGTCTCTCTAATGGTCGACACTATTCAAAGCAAAAACCTTCTCCAGACAATCCTCTTGCTGGTGGGATCTGGGTTGAAATCCAGTCCGAACAAAAGGATGGAAGACTCCTCTACCTGCTGGCTGTTAGGGTCATCAGTAAAGGTGGGTTTAGGGTTCTCATTCCCCTCCATCTTCCTGACTGGGTGAGCATAAGACTACCCACTTTTGGGTGCGGGATAGAAATCTCCTTCCGCAAGGTTATACCTCAATGGGTCAGTGTGAGAATGCACAGCCAGGTGTAGTACTGAGCTATGCAGCCTGGGATCCAGGTTTAATCCATGATGTGTAGCAGCTGAAATCTAGTGTGATCCACTGTTTCGGTTACCTCAAAAGTGACAGACACTTAAATTATGGGAGAATAAAAAAAAGGCATCAGTTTCACTATTTACTGTAAGATTATTCCTAGAAAGGATATTAAAAAAAATCTTCCCTCTGGATACCTCAACCTTAGAGTGTGTGCTCCAATCCTCTCCTAAAGGGAACTGTTATCGAAATGTTGCCCTTATACCATATTGTAGTCACTAACAATTCCTATTTCCAACATTCACTATAGGTGCAATCTTTCCTCATTCCACCTTTTCACATTGCTCCTTCTATCACTTCCCCACATTAATAGAGCGCATTTGTCAAGGTAATCCAGTCATAAAATGGACACAATTTGTAAAAGACTTCTTAAGGCAGAAGATCTGCCTTCACTGACAATTTCGGTTTGATCCACAAGTGTAGGTCAAGAAATTGAGGGAAAACATGGAAGAAATTAACCATTCAACAAGAATAAAATCTAGCTAAGCATTAGCTTGGTGGAAAGAGTAATAGCTGACTTCACTGCAGTAATGTAAGATTAGAATTTCTTTGCAACAAGGTTGAGAAAGACTAGGGTGCATTCAAGAGTAGATGGGATTATTTTTCTAATAGTTTTGCTGCAGAAGGGCAGCTTATTACACCAAAATAAACGTCTCTATATAACTGCCATGTTTCATAATCTTGCACTACAAAACTTTGCTGATAGATTCAAACATTCTAACTGATGGATTCCCTTTAGAATTATGGATCCTGTTGGAATGTATTGTATTCCAATCTGCTGCATTTGGCTGAAAGGAGACTGGGAATAAGAACATTATCCGAGGTTCCAGATGGTAAGCCTTGAATATTCAACATTGCAAATGTATTGGGAAATGTTATAATATTAGATACAAAGGTCGGCCTCCAAAAAGGCAGGAAACAGAAAAAAGAGGAGCAGGAGTACTCATAGCCCCTCAAGCCTGCTCCATCATTCCACTTGACCATGGCTAATCTTCTCCGTCAACTCCGCTTTCCTGCCCGATAACCATACCCATTGATTATCCCAGTGTCTCAAACCCTATCGCGCTCAGTTTTGAATGTACTCAACATCGTCCTCTTGGGTGCAAAATTCCAAACAGTCCAAAGAAAATGGCCTTTCCTGCTAGTCCACAGAGTTCATTGATCCCCAACCACCCATCGGCCCAACCACCATGCTGGCCTTAATTTTTGGAAATGTTACAGAGAAGTTGGAACTTACAGAGGTGTTTGCAAATTGCCTCAGAGGAAATCTGCAGAACTAAACAGCCATCTTCAGATTGTCAATGTTTGTGGTTTGGTGATCAGATCAAGTGAAGAGGAAGAAGACCAGATTGTGAGAGGAAGGCAGAGAGAGTGAAAGGAGAAAAAAGAGGCAAGATAACAAGCCAAAGAAACGGAAAGAGCGACCGAGCAATGAGGGGGCGAAACACAAAGGAGAGAAATAAAAAGTGAGAAAAGAAGAGAAAATGTGAGATAGAGGGAGAAGAGACACCAAGTAAAGAGTATGGGAAACAAATACAGTCCCCAGCAGTCTACCATGTTTATGGTGGACAGCTATTTATACTGTACAATTTCCCATTCCCATTTACAGTCGTTCCTGCAAAGAATTACAAAGACAACCTTCAGAAGGTTAGGTTGGAGGAGCTGGGATTGTTCTCCTTGAAGCAAAGGAGATTGAGGGGAGATTTGATAGTGGTGTACAAAATTATGACAGGTTTAGATGAGGTGGACAAAAAAAAGAGCTGTTCCCATTTGCTGATAAAACAAGGACATACGAACATATGGAATTCGGAGCAGGAGAGGCCACTCGGCCCTTCCAGCCTGCTCCCCCATTCAATAACATCATGGCTAACCTGGATGTAACCTCAACCCCACATTCCTGCCCTCCCCTGATAACCTTTCACCCCCTTGTTAATCAAGAATCTATCTAGCTCGGCCTTAAAAATATTCAAAGATTCTGCTTCTAGCACCTTTTGAGGGAGAGAGTTCCAAAGACTCACAACCCTCTGAAAGGAAAAATTCTCCTCATCTCCATCTTAAATGAGCGACCCCTTATTTTTAAACTGTGACCACTAGTTCGAGATTTTCTCACAAGAGGAAACATCCTCTCCGCATCCACCCTGTCATAATCCCTCAGGACATTAAAGGTTTCTTTTAAGTCACCTCTTACTCTTTTAAACTCCAGTGGATACAAGCCTAACCTGTCCAGCCTTTCCTCATAAGACAACCCACCCATTCGTGGTATTAGTCTAGTAAATCTTCTCTGAACTGCTTCCAATGCATTTACATCTTTCTTTCAATAAGGTGACCAGTACTGTGCACAATACTCCAGATGTGGTCTCATCAATTCCCTGTACAACTGAAGCATAACCTCCCTATTTTTGTACTCAGTTCCTCTCACAATAAATGATAACGTTCTATTAACTTTCCTAATTACCTGTTGTACCTGCATACCAACCTTTTGTGATTCATGCACTAGGACACCCAGATCCCTCTGAGTCTCAGAGCTCTGCGTTCTCTCACCATTTAAATGATAAGCTTCTTTTTTGTTCTTCCAGCCAAAATGAACAATTTTACATTTGCCTACATTTTGCCCACTCCATTTGCCAGATCTTTGTCCACTCACCTAACCTATCTATGTCACTATGTAGCCTCCTTCTGTCCTCTTCACAATTTACTACCTGTCTTTGTGTAGTCAGCAAATTTAGCAACCATTACTTCGGTCCCTTTATCCGCATCATTTATATAAATTGTAAAAAGTTGAGACCCCAGCACTGACCCCTGTGGAACACCACTTGTCAAAATCCTGCTAACTGGGAAAGGACCCATTTATGCCAACTCTCTGATTCCTGTTAGCTGTCCAATCTTCTATCCATGCCGATATGTTACCTCCTACACCATGACCTTTCATTTTCTGCAATAGCCTTTGATGTGGCACTTTATCAAATGTCTTCTGGAAATCTAAGTACAGTACATCCACCAGTTCCCCTTTATCCACAGCACATCTGACTCTTTCAATAAGCTCTAATAAACTGGTTAAGCATTGATTTCCCTTTCACAAAACCATGATGACTCTGCCTGATTGCCTTGAATTTTTCTAAGTGCCCTGCTATAACACCTTTAGTAATAACTTCTAACATTTTCTCTATGATAGATGTGAGGCTAACTGGCCTATAGTTTCCTGCTTTCTGTCTCTCTCCCTTTTTGAAAAAAGGAGTTATATTTGCTATTTTCAAATCTAATGGAACCTTCCCTGAATCTAGTGAATTTTGGAAAATTAAAACTAATCACTAGCCACTTCTATCAAGGCCTTGGGGTGAAGTCCATTTGGACCTGGGGATTTGTCAGCCCCACAGTCCGAATAATTTGTTCAATACCACTTCCCTGGTGATTGTAATTTTCTCACGTTCCTCCCTCCCTTCCATTTCCTGATTACAGCTATTTTCGGGCTATTACTTGCGTCCTCTATAGTAAAAGCCAAAGGAAAATACCTGATTAATTCATCCAACATCTCCCTACTTTCCAATATCAACTCCCCAGATGCTCACTTCATTAACTCTTTCCTTATTTAAATATCTATAGAAACTCTTATAATCCAACTTTGTTACTAGTTAGCTTTCTCTCATATTCTAATTTTTCCCTCCTTATTAATCTTTTTATCATTCTTTGTTGCTCTTTATATTCTTTCCAATCTTCTGACCTGTCACCCATCTTTGCGTAATTATATGCTTTTTCTTTAAGTTTGATACTGTCTTTGACTTAGTTAATTTAGTTAACCACGGATGGTGGGCCCTCCCCTTGGAATTTTTCTTTCTCATTAGAATGTATGTTCTGTGTATTCTGAAATATCCTTTTAAATGTCTGCCACAGAACTTCTATTGACATATCCCTTAATCTAATTTGCCAGTTCACATTAGCTAGCTCTGCTTTCATGCTTTCATAGTTGCCCTTATTTAAGTTTAAAATAAAATTCTTGGGACGCACTCGTTTCTCCCTCAAAATGAAAGTAAAATTCAATCACGTTATGATCACTGCTACCTAGGGGTGCCTTCACTAGGAGTTCATCAGTTAATCCTATCTCATTGCACAACACCGGGTCTAGCTAAGAAAGTAGCCCAAAAACATTCTATGAACTCCTCATCTAGACTACCTTCACTCATCTGATTTTTCCAGTCTATTAGTAAATTAAAATCCTCCATGATTATTGCTGTATCTTTCTGGCAAGCTCCCATTATCCCTTCTTTTATACTCTGTCCTACTGTGACAATACAACAAGTGACTTCTTGTCCACAGAATTCCTCATCTCAACCAGAATTGCTCCTACATCCTGGTTTCCTGACCTTAGGAAATCCGTCTTTAATGAACTAATACAATCATTAATTAACAGAGCCACCCCTCCGCCTTTTCCTAACTTCCTGTCCTTCCTAAATGTCACATACCCTTCAATATTCAGGTCCCAACCTATGACATCCTGTAGCCTTGTTTCAGTAATTACTATCAGATCTTACTTTTTTATTTCTATTTGCGCTATCAGTTCATCTGTTTTGTTTTGAATGCTTTGTGCGTTTAGATACAGAGCCTTTAGTTTTGTCCTTTTATTATTTTTGTAGCATCTAGCCTTATCTGTGGTTTTACTCTTAGATTTGTACTCTCCCTCCCTTCCTGGCACAGTCTGTTCATCATTTCCCATATTGATACCTGTCTCTCTTGCCTTGTCTTTACTCTTTGGTTTACTGCATCTTCCCAACTTTGATCCCTTGCCCCTACTATTCAGTTTAAAACCTTCTCTATTTCCCTAGTTATGCAGCTCGTGAGAAAACCAGCCCCAGCACAGTTAAGGTGTAGACTGTCCCAATGGTACAGATCCCACTTTCTCCAATTCTGGCCCACAAACCTGAACCCTCTTCTCCCATGCCAGTCTTTGAGCCAAGCATTAATTTCTCTAACCTTATTTGTCCTTTGACAATTTGTATGTGGCTCAGGTAATAATCCAGAAATTATTACCTTTAAGGTTCTGCCTCTTAATTTGGTGCCTAGCTCATCATACTGACTACGCAAAGCCTCTTTCCTCATCCTGCCTATGTCATTGGTACCTACATGGACCACAACCACTGGATCGTCCCCCTCCCACTGCAAGTTCTTCTCCATACCTGAACAGATGTCCTGAGACCTGGCACTGGGCAGTCAACAAAGCTGTCTGGACTCTCGCTCATTGCTACAGAGAACTGTGTTAATCCTCCTCACTATACTGTCCCCTACTACCACTACCCTCCTTTTTGCTTCCCCCACTTGAATGTCTTCCTGTACCACCGTGCCATGGTCGGTTTGCCCATCCACCCTGAAGCCCCCACTCTCATCCAAACAAGCTGAGAGAACCTCAAACCTGTTGGACAATTGCAGAGGCTCAAACTCCTGCCCTCTGGGTCCCCTTACCTGCCTCACTCGCAGTCATACCCTCCTGTCCCTGACCACTGACCAAATCAGAAGAGCCTATCCTAAGTGGTGTGACTGCCTCCTGGTATGAAGTATCCAGGCAACTTTCCCCCTCCCTGATGTGTCGCAGTGTCTGCAGCTCAGCCTCCAGCTCAATGACTCTGAGCTGAAGTTCCTCGAGTCACAAACACTTACTGCAGATGTGTTTGCCCTGGATCACAGTGTTATCCAGGAGCTCCCACAGGCTGTATCCTTGGCACATCACCTGTCCGGCCATCCTTAATGTGTTTTAAATAATTACTTAATAATATTAATCACTTATTTATGTTGCTTTCGTATATATTTTATTAACTTTACAATCAAATTGTGTGCTATCCTAAACCTTGAGGACAGAATAAAACTTACCCACTCAACAGATACTCACCAAACAGCTAGCTCCTTTCCCTGTATTGGAGCAAGAACCAATTTGTATGGGGTGAGAAAGATTGAACAAGGAAACAAACATCTCCTACCCCCTTTACCAAACTCCCCTCTCACCAAACTCCAAGTCTTCGCTCAGTTAGTCAGCTGTATTCTGTTTGGCTACAGCATAAAGTATTGGGCAGTGAAACTGGGGGATGTGAAGGAGACCTTTTTTTATGCAGCGAGTGGTGATGAACTGGACCTCGCTGCCCATGAGGGTGGTGGAAGCAGAGGTGATGAACAGTTTCAAAAGGAAATTGGATGTGCACTTGAGGAAAACAAACTTGCAGGGTCATGGGCATAGAACAGGGGACTGGAACTGACTTGATGGTCCAGATGTTCTACTTCTGTGCTACAATGACTCTATCATACATCAAGCTTGCTGCTAGCTATTTTGGGAAATTCCAGAAGAGGCTCTTTGCATTTATATTAAGTATTTAATCCTCCCAATTTGCTGTTTTAAAAGCTCAGTTGATATCATGCAAGTTGAAGTGTTTACCAAATGTCTTTCACTTTGTGCTGCTAACTATTCACCTAGTGTGTGGGAGTCGAGTGTCTCAGTTCAGCAGTGTAGTCAGACACTGCAACTGTTTGTCTTAGAACCATGGTGAAATGGTGATGGGGAGACTGGACTTACTCACTGTGGGGCATTGAGCTTTAGTTGTCCAGAGTTTACAGTGAAAATAAGAGTAGGCGGAATCGTCCCAGATTTGCACTAAGTGCGGTAGCGGGGAGGTAAAACGACATTTTACCCGTCGGCCGCAATGGCGGGTTTTCACACCGTATCATAGCAAACCCACCACATTATTTATGTATTCCTGTGAAACACGCCGTTTCCATGGTGCGTGGGCTCTCATTCACCTGCCCGCCATTATCTTGCTTCATCACATCGGACGCCATATTTAAAGTGCAGCCGCGCGGACACACCTCAGTGCTTCCAGGAACCCACTGCCCATGAGGGTGGTGGAAGCAGAGGTGATGAGCGGTTTCAAAAGCAACTTGGATGGGCACTTGAGGAAAACTAACTTGCAGGGTCATGGGCATAGAACAGGAGACTGGAACTGACTTGATGGTCCAAATGTTCTCCTTCTGTGCTACAATGACTCTATCACACATCGAGCTTGCTGCTAGCTATTTTGGGAAATTCCGGAAGAGGCTTTTTGCATTTATATTAAGTATTTAATTTAAGTATTTAAGATGTGCTTCCACGCCAGCTGCAGGGAAGATGTCCATGAAAGGCAAAAGGGCGACAGCCCCCAGGTTTAATGAAGCGTCACTGGAATGCCATTTGGATGCCATGGCGGCCGCCGTGATGTCCTCTACTCCCACTCTGGCCACAGGATGGGCAGTGGCATCACCTATCCAGAATGGCAGGTGGTGGCAGTGGTGGTCAGTGCCAATGCTGCCCACAGGAGGTTGGCTATCCAATGCAGAAAATGGATGAATGATCTCATCCATGCCGCCAGGGTAAGGCAACCATCTTATCACTGTGAACACACAGCCTCACAAGGTCATCACACATTCACTGGCATCTCACTCACTGCCAGCTCAAAGGACATCGCCACTCACTCTCTCACACACACCCTCACATCTCTGTCTGGCCTCGTCTCCTCTGGAGGCTGCCCCCTCAGCCCTCACCCTCTTGAGTCCACCTGCACAGATCAACATGTGCCCCCCCCCCCCCACACACACACACACACACAAACACACACACACACAGACGCTAGGTTACCCTCCTTCCCCAGTACAGCTCTTGCCCTGCAGCCTCTTCCCTTGCCTGAGGCCACTTCTCCCCCTTCCCCAAGCAAGAACTTGCCCTGCAGCTGTTAAAAAGCCACCCACATATGGCTGGTCTGGTAGGTAGAGACCTCCCATGAGCCCCCCCATAAAAGTGATGTGGTTCTGCCTGTGAAGCCTGGCGCTGATGACTGCGAGTGCTGACCGAAGCTGGGTGGGCAAACAAACCTTGAGGTCCCCAGTGAAGTGTCGCCCACCAGATGCACGTCACTCATGTGCTGCTGTGAAACACGTTGGCGTGTTTTCCTGTTGATATGGGCAGACGTTCCAATGGCCGGGGTGGGGGTGGGGGGATGAGTCCAGCGGGCTGGCCTTATAATGATGCACTGATGTATTACAATGAGGTTCCCGACCTCCGATGTTGGGAAACACAGCCCGTCATCGGCAGGCAGAGTGGACGATCGCAAACTGGTTTCACGCTGTCGTGAAACCGATTTTTCGCCTTCTCACCATACTGTCCGCTCACGCCACGGAACACGCCCGATGCCGACGGGCACAGAAAACCCTGGCCAGCGAATTTGTGCTTCCTGTTATCAGTGTGTGGGGGGAAATGCAGCAAATTGTAGCTACAAAGAGACAGGCCTTGCATTGTGAGGTGCCACAAGTTGCTGGATAACTTGTGCCATTCCAGCGTTAGTCTCACAAAAAATGGAGTCTCCCCACGTATGTCAAAAAAATGCTGAATTTGTGCTGTTAGTAAGAACTACACTCATCACAAAGTTATGGCTGTAACTTAATGACATAAGGAGCCTTTTATTTATGTCCCTGTAACATCATCCAACCTCTCCAGTCCAGGAAGGGAACAATTGAAGTGACTCATTCCTGCAGGCAGTGAATTGCCACAAGAGATTTTTAAAAAATTTAACATTTTTTTTTTTCCTTATTTTTCTTTCTGTGTCAGCTCTTTGTTCTTATTCTAATCTATTTCCCCTCACTTGCTGAACTCTAATTCACCCTAATTCTTTTTTCCATTATCATTCTATTTATTTTTCTATCCTTAAATTTCATTGGTTAAGAAGATCGGCTGTTGGCTCCATTGTTCACCAAACGCCTGCTGCATTTTCCACAAGTTACAGTGTGGAGCAAAATGCATTAATGCCAACATGTTCCACCCTCTTTGAGTGGTGGGGATTGTACACTGTGCAGAAAGACAGAGTGGGTTAGAGTAGGCAGAGAAGTGAAGTACATGAGATGAGAACAAACAATAACAGGTGCACAACAGGAAAGGGGAGAAATGAGGGTGGAGGGAATTAAAAAAAGAAGCAGAGAGAAGAGAAGGGGAAAACAAAGATGCATTTTTGGGAGGACTGACACAGAAAGGTAGGACCTTAGGAAGTACAGAGGATCAGAGGGGCCTTGGTGTACATGTCCATAGATCCCCAAAGGCAGTAGCACAGGTAGATAAGGTGGTTAAGAAGGCATATGGGATACTTGCCTTTATTAGCCAAGGCATAGAATTTAAGAGCATGGAGGTTATGTTGGAGCGGTATAAAACGCTAGTTAAACCACAGCTGGAGTACTGTGTGTAGTTCTGGTCGCCACACTACAGGAAGGATGTGATTGCACTGGAGAGGGTGCAGAGGAGATTCACCAGGATGCTTAGAACTGTTGCAGAGTCATACGGACTCAAAACATTAACTGTGTTCCTCCCCGCAGATGCTGTCAGACCTGCCGAGTTTTTCCAGGTATTTCTATTTTTGTTTTTGTTCACCAGGATGCTGCCTGGGCTGGAGCGTTTCAGCATTGAAGAGAGATTGGATAGGCTGGGGTTGTTTTCCTTAGAGCAGAGAAGGCTGAGGGGGGACCTGATTGAGGTGTACAAAATTATAAGGGGCATACATAGAGTAAATAGGAAGAAACTTTTCCCCTTAGCAGAGGTGTCAATAACCAGGGGGCATTGATTTAAGGTAAGGGTCAGGGGGTTTAGAGGGAATTTGAGGAAAAATCTTTTTACCCAGAGGGTGGGTGTAATCTGGAACACACTGCCTGTGGGGTTGGTAGAAACAGGAACCCTCACAACATTTAAGAAGTATTTAGACGAGCACTTGAAATGCCATAGCACACAGGGCTCTGGGCCAAGTGCTGGAAAATAGGATAAGAATAGATAGGTGCTTGATGGCTAGCATGGACACAATGGGCTGAAGGGCCTGTTTCTATGTTGTATAACTTTACGACTCTATGACAAAGAAAGAGAAAGGGGAAACAGTGATCGAAACAAAGTGAGAATAAAGGGCAAAACATGTCGGGAAACAGGGGGATCAGAGTAACAAGAAAGGAAAGAAAAAGAGATTAAAACAAAAAAGGAACAAAGAGATACAACAGGAGAAATAAAAAATTTAAAAAAAGAAAAATTAATTTTGTGCATTTTTGCACATCCTGCTTTTGTTTCCACTGCTTTTGTGCCGCATCCACAATCAGTCCTGAGTTAAATTACACTTACCATTTCCTTGTTTTGACAGCAATTTGTCACTCACAGTTCAAATTGGAATATTTAAAATTGATCAGCCAGAGTTCTTTATTGTGGGATCACTTTACAAGTCAAACTGGCAGAAAACAGTGTGCTGCAATATAACTGGAAGGCATTTAAAATGAACTGATTGGGATTAAAGGATGACTTCAAATTCCACTGGGACTGCGCACTGTTGTTAATAAACTGAAGTGGTCCCAAGAAAATAATTGAAGGGGGCGGGGGGGGGAAAAAAATAAACCCTCACAAACCATGCAAGTTGGCTTTGGTTAGAAATCCTACTCAGGTTTGATCCATGTTTGCCAATCCACGGGCTCTTATGTTGGATCAGGATTGCAGACTATTTAAGAGATGGTCATGACTTTTCTCTGTTTCCTGGGGTTGAATGGGCATACGCTGGAATTATAATTTGGCAGTAAAATTGTGGCAATTTCTGGGTGAACTTTTTGTTCAGCGTGCAGGCACACGCCTGACCCGCTTGAGCGTCAAGTAGTGCGTGAAGAAATCGGGCGAGCGTCCCCACGTCATTCTGCGCTCACCCGATATTTCGGTCAGTGGGCACATGCCAAAGTCGGTGGGCAGGTGCCAAAGTCAGAAGTGTGCCCGTCGACAATTAAAAGGGGGATGAAGCTCAGTAAAGTTCCAATTGTCCCCGATTTTTTTCACAGTCCGCCCAACCTTACCATCGGCGGGCGGGCGAATCTGCCGGGTGGACTTTGCATTTTTTATGGAACCTCATCCAATGGTGGGATGAGGTTTCGGTTATTAAATAAAAAAAAATAAAAATGTATGGACAGAATTTTCATTATCTATATGTCCGGGTGACTGATTCTGACGCCTGGACATTTTATTCCGCATTTTACAATCTTTCTTTATTGCTTTCAAGTTCTTCGGCTCCTGGAGGCAGCTCTCTGCCTTCAGGGAGCTTTTATTCTGCTCTCCCCACCTCCGCCCCCCGCGCCCGCACTTACGTCAGCGCCCACACCCACCCTGGCACCGCTGAGCCTGTCAGCGCACGTGTTGTGCTCGCTGGCTATTAATTGGCCGAACTGAAAATTCTGTCCTGTGTGTTTGATTTGGTGCTGGTGTTAACGGTAGCTTCCTTTGCATGAATACCAATCCGACGTGATGGATTGATTGCACGTCAATTCCTTCCCACTTTCTAAAGAATTTACAGCACAGAAACCAACCATTCGGCTCCACTGGCCTATACCAATGTTCTTGTTCCATTAGCGCCTTCTCCTACCCTAGTTCATCTAACTCCATGAGCTAATCCGTCACCAGCCAGAATTTCCATTATAATTCAGGAGTGTGATGGAATACTCTATACTTGCCCAGATCAGCAGGTGCAGCTCCAGCAATGCTCAAAAAGCTCAACACTATCTAAGACAAAGGAATCCACTTAATTAGCACCCATCCACCATCTTAAACACTGCTGTCCAGTGGCAGTAATGTGTACTATATACAAAGTACACGGCAACAACTCTTCAAGAGCCTTCGACGGCGCCTCCCAAACCCACAACTCCCATCAGCTAGTAGAACAGGGACAGCAGATGCATGGTAACACCACCATCTGTAAGTTCCCCTTCAAGTCACACAATCCTGCCTTGGGACTATAGCACTGTCCCTTCAATGATGCTGGGTTAAAATTCCAGAAAATATCCCCTAATAGCACTATTGGCATATCTACACCACACAGACCACAGCGATCCAAGAAATGGGCTCACCAACACCTTTTCAGGGGCAATAAATGCTGGTCTTGCCCAATACATTCATATACTGAGAATTAATAAATTAGGAGTATACCTTCTCCCCCGTACCCCTTCACCAGAACTGTGCATTTCAAAATTTCAAATTGCTATATTCTACCCACCAACTGCTGGCACGGCTTAACTGAGGTACAAAAATAAAATCAATAACTGTGTAAGTGAATTTACAAAAGAATTAGGAGGGTTGCATTCTCCATCTCCCCCAAATCCTCAATGAATTGTAATTAAGATTTATCACTCAGTCTCTTACAATAATTCTCTCTTTTGTTAAGTCTCAAAACATGCCATCAGTCTTTTCCTCCTTCTACAATAGACATAATTAGTCCCATCTAACCATCACTTCTTGCTGCACTTGACTTTGTCTTTGACCCCTTGAGAGCATCCTGCACAATAGGTACACTCATGTTGTGAGCCGGGTTGAACCTAGCGTTCAGGGTTAAATCGATTGATGTCTTTTCCTCTAAACCTTAACTCAGTGCAGCCTGTCTTGTCCAGTCCCCTTCCTTTCTCTCTCAGGCACCACCCCACTCCTAGCACCCAATCCAGCTCAGTTTCTTCTTCCTCTTCAGTCAAGACCTATCTCGTAACCTCCCTCTCCCTTTCCCTTTGCAAGACAAGAAACATAAGAACAGGAGTAGGCCATATAGCATCATTGAGCCTGTTCTGCCAGTCAATGAGATATGGCTGATCTGTAGCTGAGCTCTATATATTGGCCTTTGCACCATATCCCTTAGTACCTTGACCTAATAAACATCTATCTATTTCAGTGCTGAAATCTTAATCACCCAGGATCCATGGCCTTATTTGGAAGAGAGTTTAAGGCTGTTGTTACACTTTGCGTGAAAAAATTCTTCCCGATTTTGCTCCTGAATGATTTGGTTCTGGATTTAAGATTACGCTTCCGTGTTCTGGGTTGCCCCACCAAAGACAATTATTTCTCAGCTTCTGCCTTAACAAATCCTTTTAGCACTTCAATCATAACACCCCTCAATCTTCCAAATACAAGCCAAGTTTGTGCAATCAGTCCTCAGAACTTGACTCAATAAGCACCAGTACCTGGTGAATCTGCACCGTGGTGGTGATGGTCTATTACAGTTCACTCAGAGAGTCTTTTACATGCATGTTGTAGTCTGGAGTCTTGACAGTGATGGTAGAGGTTCCAACTTTTTTTCCATCAAACGGCTGACCAGGAATCTCTCCCAATCTTACCGCCTGCTATTGGCATGTGTTGGAAGGATTTGCAGATTGATACTCAACCTATTTGGTCACATTATGAACACATCTTCTTTGTTGGCCATCAGGTGCTGCCATGGGATTCAAACCCAGAGCTTCCAGCTCAGAGGCAGGGATGTTACACGCTGTGTCACAACACCAATCTGCACCAAACTCTCTTGCAGTTTTAATATATCCTGTGTTACGGAAAACTGAACACAGTACTCTGGATGAGGCCTGACCAAAGTAACATAACTCCGCACATTCATCTCCATCTCTGATCATGATAATTTACAGATTTCCTTGTCCACCAATCTCTCATCATGACCCTTTTCCTGCAGACCCATCTTCAACCTGTCTCTATGATGACTTTACCCCCTGTGATCTTCTCTCCGTTAAATCGTCTACCATCACACTACCTGGCATGTTATGCCTCCCTAAGCATTGGATCAGCAGACGTTGAGAACTGAGGCTGCTATCGCTGTATTCTGACCCATCGACCAGACTCTGAAAAACTGATCGGGGTGATCGAAGTTCTGAACAATATCTGAGTGTTCTCCACTGGGGAATTCTATACTCCTGCACACTCACAGGCAGCAAAGAGCGGAGGTAGGGATGGGACACTGTAGTCCTGATTCTCATTCGCTGTGACCCCGTATCCTTTCAGGGAATATCTAATTACTCCTCGGGCAGAATATTACACTTGGCATGTGGGCACGTGCCTGACATACCCGAGCTTAAAATGACGCACGATGATGTCGGGCGAGCGTCCCAGCGGGATCACACAGTCTCGCTTTATTTAGTTCAGCGAGTGCGCTCCAGAGTCGGCAGCACGCCCACCGACAATTAAAAGGCCTTTAAGAAGCTAATTAAATTCAAGTGGCCTTTATATTTTTTAAGAAGCCTCTTCTACGGGTGGGATGAGGTTTCCTAAAGTAAATAAACATCAAATGAAAATTTTATTTTTGAACTAAAGACGTGTCCCAACTCACGTCTTGGATTAACAAGCAGGGACATGTTTTATGACAGTTTTATTTCCTTTAGTATTTTTCTTAAACAGCGAGGCAGCTCAGTGCCTCAGGGAGATGGAAGCACTCTTCTGCGTGCGTGTGCCAAGTTTAGGCCAGGCCCTCTTGACCTCCTCCCCCTGCTCGCACAGCAGGCACTCAGTGCTGCCACTCACGTTTCCATGCTGGGCAGGCCTTAACTGGCTCCCCCCCACGCGGGCGGCGACCGGCTTCCCAACCACCCTGCCCACCCCCGCCAAAGGCAAAGTCCTGCCCCTTGTGCTTTTCAATTCCTTGGGATCTTATATTGCTGTTCCTGTGGGAAGAACTCACATCATTGTTGAGTACTGCGCTGATTGTATGGGCACCTGACTGGTGCACCATAGCTTACAGCTCTGCCAGGAAGGTTGTGTTTCAGCCTGTACCTTAGAACGATACAACACAGAGGGAGGCCATTTGGCCCATCATTCCTGTGTTGCCTCTTTGAAAGAGCTGTCCAATTAATCCCGCTTCCCTACTGCTCTTTCTCCATCCTCCTACACACCTACAATAGAACTTTATTCCTTGGTCCAGCATCAGTAAGATACCTCAGTGGCTATAACGTAACCCGCCCATCAGGAACTGAGAGAGGATCAGATGCCACACTTGGTTAATACCTTGCCCAATATTACTGTCCTGTGATGTCAATGTTGGATGGAATGTTCTTCCAGACTCCATGGGTTTCCCACTGGAGGGTTGTATTAAAATTGACTCCTGGTGGGATTTTGCCTTTTGGGTCAGAACATTGATGTCAGGCTCCAGTGAGGATCCCAATCCCACACTGTGTTAGGTTTAGTCACCAGTAGCAATTTTCCTTTGGTTGGCCAATTAGTGGCCAGAGGGTATCCTCATCATCCAATTAAGGACAGCGATTGGGATCTCAAACTGGGGAGGCCAATAAGAGGAGTCATAGCCTGCATTGCAGGTAAGAGAGAGAGAGGGTGTCTCCATCTTGAGGACACTCTCAGCAACTTGAAAAACTCTGAAATAAAAAATGACCCCAGCTGCCATTGGGAAGAGGAAACATCCAGGCAGTTGAAAAATTCCAGTCAGCCTCTGATAAATAGCCTCAATTAATTGCCCTTTAACCTACCTTGATTGCCTACCCGGCCCTTGCTCGTGGCTGAGATGGTGCTGACAAACCAGTACCTATAGCGCTAAACTACTCGCCTACCCACCTCCATTCTCACCCTCCAGAGCGCGGTGAAAATTCCACCTCCTGCTTTCCTTTCCATAAAATATAGCAAAGACCCTCTCAGTTCAGTAGCCCAGCTACACTTTCTTCCCAATCAGAAGGACTGAGAGGCAAACCTGTAATGGAAGTTTGATCTGCTGTGGATTTGTCGATGTATTTATCCAAGCCCTTTCCTCATTTGTCCCTGGTATTTTTAAATGATGCTTTTAGGATGCACAGGAGCAACATGACGAATTCATCCTGCTCCATATGTGATGTCCTTTTCATGTTCCCAAACAGAAGCTTCCCTTTCATCGTGGTAACTATAATGAGTAGCAATGTAACAAAGGCAAATCCATTCATTTTATAAAGAGATGACTATTTCACGGTTTGTGCCTAATCAATAGTCAGACTGTGGGGAAGGAATATGAATACAATCCCTGCTGCTCCACCGAGCTGTGTACGATACCGTGGTGCCTAGTGGATGAATAGGATAACTATATATGGGTTGATCCCTTGCAATGTACTGGGGCATAGTTACTTGTAGACCCAGGCAACAGTTATGTTGCAGACATTGAGCTCAAACCAGTGTCCGTGGCGTCCAGCAGACATGAGTTATACTGCCATCTGCTCCCTGCACTTAATTTACCTGCAAGAAACCCTAAACTCTGTTGCCTATGATTAAATTGATCAGTGTTGACACCCATGAGTAAGTTACTGCACAGTAACAAGTGTCTTCAAACTGTAGCTCAGTGAGGTACGGGGGAGGAGAGAAAGCAGAATGGCGGGTGGGGAGGTGAGGGGAGCAGAAAGGAAAGCAAATAAAATAGTGATTGCAATTCAGAAGTACTTTGACTGTGAAGTGCTTGAGGGGATCTAAAGGTTGTGGGAGGCACGGTGTCAAAAAAGCTGTAATTTAAAAAAAGAAAAAACTAAAAGTGTGGATAGACTCTTACATGGAGGAATCTCTTCATTACTGTCAAAAGACAGAGCAAGAGAGAAACACACACTCTTACTGAAGTGTATGCAATGGAAGTGGTCTTGGAAAACCAATATACTATTCTACTAGAAAACCACTCTTCAGGAGTTGAATTAAAATTTGAATGAGCTCGTTGTCATGATTTGGAAGAAATATTTTGCCTCGTCGGCCGGAATTTCACTAGCATGCCATGGGTCCCACCGTCGGGGCCAAATAGGGGTCCCCAAGCTTGCACAGGTGGGACCACAGGGTGCCATTTTAACCAACAATGGCCTATTAAGAGGTTTCCAGCAGAACTGCCTCCGGCCTCTCCAAGATGAGGCACCCTCAAAGGACGAGAGAGAATTCTTTTTCATGTGCCGAGGTCAAACAGGCAGGTCCTGGTGATCGGAGGGGTGAACCCCCAGAGGTGGCGGTCGAACTGTGGGGGTTGGCCACTGCTGCCAGGGGACCCTCCATATCATTCATCATTAAAGAAAGGCCCTAACCCCACCAACCCCCAAACCCATGAGAAGCCGCTGGGGGGCTGTCTCAATATACACGGCGGGCTCCCTACATGGCCTATTCTTGGTAAACTGCCAACAGAGGTGTAAATTGGCCATTTTTACCAGCCCTCCTGTCTCCCAGACCATCTCCAGACGGCTGGTAAAACCCAACTTTCATGTCCTTAGCATGTCTCAATGTACTTTTAACCAATGAATGACTTTTTGTTATGTGGTCACTGCTATGTTGGCAAATGCAGCAGCCAATTTGTATAGAATAAGCTCCCACAAATAGAAAAACTGATGAGTGACCAGTCAAATGTATTTTGGTTATGCTTGCTTTAGAAAGGAACAGGTGCCAGAACTCCAGGAGTACTTCCTAATCTTCAAACAATGCCATGGGATCATTTACATCCACCTGAACAGGCAGATGGGGTCCCACTTTAACTCTCACCTGAAGAATGGCTCTTCTGACAAACCAGCACTCCCTCAGTACAGCACTGAAGCATCGGCCTTGGTTGCATGCTCATGTCCTGGGGATTCCATGGAGTGGGATTTGAAACTATTCCCATTCAACTCAGAAGGAATTGCTGCCAACTGAGTCGAGTTGAGATGTCAGGCGGAATCTTGTGGAAGTGACGTAGGTTTCGATCACTGGCTGGGGAGCCAACAAGATTCCCCCGTTGGGAAGGCCTGCCACATCTTAGCAGGCCAGCAGCCTGGTTCCAGGACCCGGCGAGAGAAGGCTAGGGAGTTGGGGAGAGGACAAAGTCCCGCCCACTGAGAGCTGCCAGCCAATCAGAGGCTGGCAGCTTTTTCTGTACTCAGCAGCGCCACCGGGGAGGTGGTGAATGCTGCCAGTACTACACCACCTAAAGCCTCAGAGCGAGGAAGGACCAAGGCCACAGGTAGGTGAACAAAGGCAGTAAGGGGGGGTTGTGGGGGAGGGGATCGGCGACAAGAGCAGGGGGTGACTTTCAAGGCCACCGCCCCACTCCCCTCCCCCACCGCCGCCCTTCCTGATACCGGGTCTCTATCTGGCACTGAGTGCCTTTGGATGAGGAATCCCACCCCACCCTGGGGAGCCTGAGAGCAACATGCCAGTGTTTATTCATCGTGCTCCCTGACTGTAGCTGTGTTAATACCAGCCACAGTGTGATGAGGCCTTAAGTGGGCATTAATTGCCCGCTTAAGAACTTAAATTGGTGGCGGGGCAGGAAGACCTGGACTTAATCGAGGTGGAGGCAGGGTCCCCAGCTGCTACCCACCTGCCCGCTTAAATGACATCTGCCACTAAACTTGCCACGGGGTTGGGCACAAGGCTCCCCCTGTAAATTGTATTTAAAGCAGTGATAGCCCTGAATAAATGTTTCTCTGCTGTTGCTTCAACAGTACATCCATAACCTCCACCACTGCAAGGGACAAGTACATGGGAAAACCTGTGCCTTAAAGTTCCCCTCCAAGCCTAACATCATCCCGACTTGGACATGTGTTGCCATCACTTCAGTGTCACTGACTCAAAATCTTTGAACTCCGTACCCAACAGCCCCATGAGGTTCATAGAAGGCTCATCACTACCTTCACAAGGGTACCTCAGGACGGACAATAAATGATGACCTTGCACACGATGCTCACACCCCCACAATGAGTAAAGTTTCTGTAGCTGAAACTATTCCCTCATTTCCCAAAAGTTAATCTTTTTTATCAAATCATCCAGCTTGTTCAATCCCACCTGTTCATTGATACCTATTTGGATAACAAAATGGATGTGTACATGCATTAAGTAACCAATGGTTCTTCATACATTTGTTCTGGTAAACACATTGGCAAGTTCATTATATAGCTACGGCAAAATGGACCCTTACAGTATTCAAAACAAAAACAGAATTACCTGGAAAAACTCAGCAGGTCTGGCAGCATCGGCGGAGAAGAAAAGAGTTGACGTTTCGAGTCCTCATGACCCTTCGACAGAACTTGAGTTCTTACAGTATTCATTTTACCTTAGGTTTATGAAAAAAATATTTTTATACCATCATGTGCGACAGACAAGATGATAATCTGGTGCCAATATTGACAGCATCTGGAGCTAATGAAATTGTGAATCAAATTACCAAAGGAAAAGCAAATACCAATTTGGAGAAATTTTCAGTCCAAGATACGATGCTGTAGGCCCCCAGGAGGCTGGGTGAGGACTTGATCCTTGGGAAGTCCTGGGGTAGATATTGTTCAAACACAAGGCAGTCTGAATGTTGTGTGTTCCAATTCCTTAGGGAGGCTCCAAAGCCATTCCAATATTCCAATCTTTATGACATATTAATAGATATGATTTATTAATCATAAGTTAATATGATGCCATATTTCACCCTGAGATGAGTTATGACCACATATCCATGCTATCATTAAGATCGCCTAGTTCTACCTTTGCAATACCCCTGACTGCCCCATCTCAGCTCATCTGCTAGTAAAATAGGTAAATTAAATTTAATTAATAATTAAAATTATTGTCATAATTTTATGAAAAATTAAAAGCTCCCGGTTGCAATTGGTTTGTCCCCATCAGAACAGCAATGGAACTGTCCTGGCTGCAGGCTTGAGATGGGGCAGTAAACTCAGAGCTTTCTTTAATGCTAAGGGGTAAATTTTTCAGATATTCCTCCCCTCTCACTCAGGCACCAGCGGTGCACTTTGAACAGAATCTACTGTGCTACGCTTTCAATGGAAACACGTTTCTGAATCTCACATTGTCCGTGGTTTTTGACATTTTGAAACTGCGAACGTGCAAGGATTTCCCACCTCATTTTCTGGACCAACAGCTTGTTTCTATCAAAACCAAAGGCATCCAAAGCGCCGCATTGGATGAAAATATCACTCAGTTTCCAACAGCGTGACAGGGATGAAGCAACATCTCTCACCTTTTGGTCTTGGCTGCAGGCCAGAATCCAATCCTCTTCTTGAGGATGAAAGAGCATACTTTGAATCTGAAAGCTTTGGCGGTACTTTTGATAGGTTGCACCTTCATCTGAGCTGATGAGTACGCTGCTTTCAATCTCAGGATCACTCACTAACATTATCTGTTTAAGGCAGGAGGAAAGAGAAAACAAATCAGAGGGAAAAATTAACTACGCAGTCAGACAGAAATAAACAAAAACAAGTTTCTTTAATTTGAGAATTCCTCGATGGGAGACTGATGGGGAAGAAAGGGTGAATGAATAGCAGCATTACAAATTGGTTGCATCGCTTGAATTATAATTGAAATGTTAGTGTAGAACAGCTTCCTTTGAAAGCAGCAATGGTTGGAATGAACCCAAAGTGCCCTTACAACACATCTGCAGTCTGCTGTACATCAATGTTCACCTACTACACAGTATCAGTGCAGTGTTCTGCTTTTACAAATGAAACTATTCATTTCATGCTAGTGCTGGGAATGTCATCATCTAATTATTTGTTTTAATTTACAAAGTACAATCATTCAGAAAAAAAGGTCAGGAATAAAACAAACACTCCATCCCTCTCCTTGGCAACTGTCTGAGGCTGAGTCACTGTTCACAACCTTGATGCCATATTTCACCCTGAGATGAGTTATGACCACATATCCATGCTACCATTAAGATCACCTAGTTCTACCTTTCCAATACCCCTGACTGCCCCATCTCAGCTCATCTGCTAGTGAAAGCTTCATTCACCCCTTTGTTGCCTCTAGGCTTAACTGTTCCAAAGCAGTCCTGACCAGCCTCCCACGTTCTAGCCTCCATTAACTTGAGGTCATCTAAAACTTTTCTGCCCATCTCCTTACATGCACCAAGTCCTGTTCAGTGATCACCCAGAATGCTCATTGGCTCCTGTTTAGGAAACAACTAGATTTAAAAATTCCTACTGGTGCATTAGCCAATCTATATGTTAGATCGGGTTCTTTCTAACCACTAAATATGGAAACAATCCCATCGCTTTATTCGTTGGTCATCAGACAGCCGAGCAAGCCACTCAGTCCAAGGGCAATTAGGAATGGGCAACAAATGCTGGCCTTGCCAGCAACACTTGCATCCCATGAAAGAATAAAGAAAAAAAATCAGAGTGCAACACTCTCCATTGACCACCGCTACACAACATAAGCTAAACTGTGACAATCAACAGAATCAAGGATTTACAAAGTCAGTATGGTTCTCGTTGATGCCACCTCAGTGACAATACTGGGTGAATGAGAATGCTAATGTTCCTGTGCAGAGATATCAGCTTCAATTTTAACTCAGGGCTCCCATGATTTCACTGGGCGGGAGTGGGGGTGAGGGGGGGGGGGGCCTTCAATTTGAACTGACAGGTCTCGTTACCATTTTAGGCGCCCCAGCGACAGAATTGTGAGATTGTGGGAGCTGCCAGGGATCTAAAGGAACAAAGATAATCGTAAACGGGGGTCAGCGGATGTTCCCCTTCTCAGTTCAAAGGCTTTCCTCAGTCCTTAATGACTGAAATGAGGTCGTTGTCAGCAGTCCCTCGATTCGAGGATGACATCTGCTTTGGGTTTTGAGTTTCTGCCGTTACTGTTCAAGCGATTGAACAGACAGGTTCTTGACCTGCAGACCTTTCTACACATAGGATAGGATATACCACGAGGCAGTCGGATCTGCAGCGCAGGATTTTTCTCCCTTTTCCTTCCTTCTCTGACACCGCTTTGCCTCATTGTTAAGACGTCGGGACTCACAACGTGATGCAGCTTGGATGGACAAGCTGCCGCCATTTTGAATGATTGGTAGCGAGCTCCTCCCGGTCATTAATGCCATTTTCAAGGCCAGTTTCAGAGAGGCTTTGAAGCCTTTTCTTTGTCCTTCATGGAGTGTTGACCGTATGAGGGTTGAGGAAGCAGGATCTGGCAGGAAGATAGTTTTCGGCTGTCCGGACACAGTACCAAGTCCCTTGAAGCTGATTTTGCAGGAGCCTTTGCCTGAATGCTTGTGAAGGTGGCTCAAGAAGGTCACTTGCGTTTGTTCAATGGTCCTCCCATTGGAATCTGGAAGACGTGATGGAGGCATTGCCGATGAAATTTCCCTAGTGCTCGTTTCTGTCACTGATACACAAAACTCTAATGAGAAACTGTAAAACTGAATATATAATAGATGAATATACAATATGCATATAATATATGGATATATAAAGGAAGACAGGACAAATATATTATGACTGCTAGTGCTTGGGAGAAAGAAACAGCTGAGGGAGGGGGTGGGGGTGGTGGTCAAACATAGCAAAGACCAAGATCAAAATGGAATCGGCTCTATGTTTCAGCAGAGGAAACAAGAGCTGGAAGAGGCAGAAAAATAGACAAGAAGAGAAACTTCAAATGTAGCACTTAAAATTAGAAGGTACTTCTTATAGTTTTAGCTGAGCTGTGTCTCCGTTCTTGAATAAACCAAGTTCCCTCCATTGTGCTCTTAAGTGTCCTTATATTGATCTCTCTGGGAATTAGTGCAACAAAGGGAGCAAGCAAAATGCAGCACTGAAGAGTCGCTTCGTTATTTTCTTTATAGGCTGCCTGACCCGCGCCACACCCAAGTAAAAGAAATCACTCCAGCTGAGGTCTTCTGTGAGGAGCATTGAATTTTCAGAGCCGCAGAAACGGCTGAAGGACAAAAATAGCAGTACATTTGTCACAGGGTAGTTTTGCTGCTTCCCATTACAAGACTCTCCGCCAGGATTCAGGGAATGATATGGATTAATAGTTTTTCATTAACAGTCGATAAACAAGCTCCCAAGTAGACACATGCTTCTGGTGCCAGACCTTGATGCTGCTATTCATCACCGTCACAGGAGGCCCCAGAAATACCATTTACTTTCTTTAAATGTTGACAAATGGACTTCAGGGATAATTTATAGATTCAAAAGACCTCATAATTTTTCTCGATATTGGCTGAAATGAAAACATTTGTTACTTGGGGAAATTATGTTTCAACTCTTTATTCAATGCTCTGTGAGCAGATCTAGTTAGAAGTACAAATTGAGTTTCAATATAAGTAAAGCTCCTGCCGCTACAACATTTAACCGGCCAGTTTTACTAAACATCTCGTGAAACAGCTTTATAGTTTCAGCTTCATTTTGGATGAAAACAGCAATATTATCTCAGGAGAGCAGCTGCCAGAATTGGAATCTTGGCAACCAGCAAGTGAACTCAAGAAGCTGTACACTCGTTGTGCGCAACACACTCCTCGTTGTGTGTCCTTCTGTGCAACATGCTCCGAACTATGTTACTCTGTGTAACATGCCCCTGCTGTAGCATATTCCCAGCTGTCTGTTATTCTGTATAACATACTTCTAACTGTGTGACATGATCCTGGTTGTAACATAATCCTAATTTGTATTATTCAAGGTTGGATGTGTGTATCATGTTGCTACCTACATCATCCACTATGTAACACTATATTCTTTATTTAACATTCATAAAGATGCATTTTTCTATGTGTTCAGACTCATATATATAATATACATCAAAGACATATGTGTCATTCTTATTATAAATTGTCGAAGAGGCATTTATTCAAATATTACGCTTTTTTTTTTATTCATTCACAGGATGTGGGCCAGCATTTATTGCCCATCCCTAGTTGCCCTTGAGAAGGTGGTGGTGAGCTGCCTTCTTGAACCGCTGCAGTCCCTGTGGTGTACGCTATTACACATACGGGGTGGTCACAATGCTGACTGATCTGATGGTTCATATCAACCATTTTTTTTTTGGATTTGGTGTGTTGTTTTACAGCCAGATATCTGTCCTGGCAGTAGCCCCTGCCATTTACCCAGGTTGGGGACCGATAGGTGCTAGCTTACCTGCGTCAGTGACTGTCATAGCCAACAAGCTCTGGACTGGGACTTAAAACCACAGCCATCTGGCACACAGGCAGGAGAGCTACCAACTGAGCCACTCCAGCTCCTTATGTTGCACTGACAATATTATAGTGATATTCTGTATATTCCACAGCCCTAGCTATATAAGTTGGTACATTTTATACTCCTACTTCTGTATAACATGGTAGTGCAGTGGTTAACGCTGCTGCCTCACAGCTCTAGGGACCTGGGTTCGATCCTGACCTCAGGTGTCTACGTGGAGTTTGCACGTTGTCTGCATGGGTTTCCTCCGGGTGCTCTGGTTCCCTCTCACAGTCCAAAGACGTAGCTGGTTAGGTGGATTGGCTGTGGTAAATTGTTCCCCAATATGAGCCCTGTGATGGACTGGCATCCCATCCCAGGGTGTACCCTGCCTAGCACCCACTGCCTGTCAGGTTAGGCTCTGACTCCCAATGACTGAATTGGAAGAGGTGGTTCTGGAAAAGCGAGTGACATTTGTATAACACATGGTGGGATTATAACATGGAGCCAGGGATCTAGTTGTAATGTAATTTCATTAATATATGTGATGCAAATTAATTCTCTGGCATACTTGTTATAATACACTGGGACATATAGATATCAGGTACACATGATGGGGGAAATGTTGATTAATATTTCAACCTTGATGAATAATGATTATGTTTCTTCCAACATACTAAGCCTGAGTATTAGGATGAAAGTCTCCTCTCTCTGCTAGATCTACATAGTCTTTGAGATGTCCTCTGGAGGTATGGTAACATAGTGGTTCTGCTACCAGACTCACCGCCCAGAGATCTGGAGTCCTGAGTAAAGACCTCATCAAGGCCAGTGGAGAATCGGAATTTAATTAACTGAAGAGGAAATCGGGAATGAAAAAGGCAGTATCAGTAGGGGTGGCCATAAAACTACCAGATTATTGGGAAAAAAAGACATCTGGTTCACTACTGGACTTTAAGGAAGGAAATTTGCCATCCCTACCTAGTCTGCCCTATCTCTTCTCTTAGGCAGTCCCTCGGGGTCGAAATTCCACTCAGGTGCGATGGGTTCTGAGGTGGCTGACAATGCCAATGTGCGGACTCCGCCACATGTGGGGCAGTTGGTGCTTGAAGGGTTGGGTAGATGGGTTGTTTGTCCATTCAGTCCTACACCTCGACTTCACCTCTGCATGTTGCCAATGAACTCTCTTGATGCGTTCACTGCCTTCCTGAATGAACCTTTGCCATTTTGGTCAGTCACAAGTCAGGGTCTCCCATGGGTTGGTGGGAATGTTTGATCTCTTTAGGGATGGTCTGAGGACATCCATAAAGCACTTCCGCTATTCTCCTGGGAGTCTCCTGACCCGCCCGAGTTCCGAGTTGCTTCAGGAGTCTGGCCTAAGTGTGACTCCAGGCCTCAGCAATGTGTTTAACTCTTAACTTCCCCTCCAAAATGGCCTCAGAAACCCCTCAGGTATATTCAAAAAAGTGTCTCATCACCACCTTCTCAAAGGCAACAACAGATGGGCAATAAAATGCTGACCAGCAACACTATATCCTGCGAATGAGTAAAATAAAACAGATGGGCTTAGGCGTTGTTATCCCAGCTCCCCAATGGACAGGGCTCACAACATATAACAGACCCTATTAGGCACATCTATGGCTTGTGACCAACCACAATGGCGAAGGCTCATTCAGGAAGGCACCAAGCACACCGAGAGACTTCACTGGGAACATGCAGAGGTGAAGTCGAGGTGTAGGAGGGAGTGCACAAATCTCCAAACAAACCCATCTACCCAACCCTTCAAGCACCGCCTGCCCCACATGTGGCGGAGTTTGCAGACCGCACTTTGGAATTATCAACCATCTCAGAACCCATTGCACTAGGGCGGAATCTCTTTTGTATCCTCACACATCAGACACCCACATGTGAGATGGGCAACGGAGCAAACGCCAGCGGAGATAGGTTCAACCATGGCTTTCAACAGGGAATTGGATAAACACCAGGAGAAAAAAAAACGTTTACAGAGCTACAGGATAAAGGGCCAGGGTGGGCGTTCGCGATTCAGAGAGAAGTGACCAGTGCTGCAGAGTCCAATAAAAAGTACAAGAGTATGCCAGGATATGCCAAAGTGCTTTAAAACCAATGGTGTACTTTTGAAGTGTGATACCAACGGTAGAAAGTGGCAGCCTCTTTGCACACCGAGTCCCAAAACAGCAATGTGATAATGACCAGACAGTCTGTTTTAGTGATGAACATTGAGAGATACATACTGACCAAGGCAGCAGGAAGAACTCCCCTGCCATAGAAACATATGATTACAGCACAGCAGGACACCATTCAGCCCTTCACGTCCATACCGGCTCTCTGCAAGATCGACTCAGTGAATCCCACTCCCCCGACCTTTCCCCACAGCTCTGCAAATTGATTTTTTCAAGTGTTTATCCAATTCCCTGTTGAAAGCCATGATTGAATCTGCCTCCACCACATCCTCAGGCAGTACGTTTCAGATCCTAACCACTCACTGCATTAAACAAATTTTCCTCATTTCACCATTAATTCTTTTGCCATTCACCTTCAATCAGCGACCTCTGCTTGTCAACTCTTCTGCCAACGGGAACGGTTTCTCCCTACCTATTCTATCTGGACCTCTCATGATTTTCCACAGCTCTATCAATCTCCTGTCAACCGTTGCTTCTCGAGGGAGAACAAGCCCAACTTCTTCACTCTATTCCACGTAACTGAAATTCCTCACCCCTAGAACCATTCCCATGAATCTTTTCTGCATCCTCTCTAATGTCTTCGCATCCTTCCTAAAGTTTGGTGCCAGAATTGTACACTGTGCCCCAGCTGAAGCCATTAGTTTTCTGCAAGTTCGTTATAACATCCGTGTTTTTATCCTCTATGCTCTCTATATAAAGCCGAGGATCTTGTATGCCTTTTGGACCTTTTTCTGAACCTGTCCTGCTACCTTCAACATTTTGTGCATTTATACCTCTATTCTTGCTCCTGTTTAGAATTTTACTTCTATCCTTATCACCAATTTTATATTTATACCTAATTTTATTTCTATCCTCCTCACAGTTCATACACTTGCCAAGTTTTCGTTCATCTGCAAATTTTGAATTTGTGTTCTGCACACCCAAGTCTTAGGTTATTAATGTATATCAGGGCAAAGAAGTGATCCTGGGGAAGCCCACTGAATACCTCCAACATAAAAAAAAACAACTGTTTACCGCTATTCTCTGGGCAGGGTTTTTGTTCCTGCATCGCGATCCTGCCTTCGGGGTGAAATGCTTGTTAGGAACCAGCAAATCCCAGCGACAGGACCCAAAGGGAGATTTTGAAGGAGGCAGCCACCTGGAAACCCCGTCCAATTAAGGACGGCAAGTGGTCTCCTGAGTCTGGAGGGCCAATAGGAGGCCATTAGATGGTCAGAGGTGGGCGCTGCTGAAGTAGGTAAGTGGGCATGAGGGCTCCACCACTCCTGGTCACTGGCTCCAGATTGGGTAAATAAGAGGGCCAAAAGACAAGAGGGGAAAGCCTCCCACAGTAATATGCACCGCCACAGTTGCAGCCAATTTTTGGAGTGCGCTTTCCACGTGAATGAAGCCTCTGGCTCCACAGGGTCCCCACCATTGTTTCACGCATGGCCTCCCCACTGGAAAAATATCCCTTGTCCTAGCTAGTAAATCCAGTCAGTATAAGGAGAGTGTCCCTAAATAAGTTAATTAATTAATTAACTAATTGGTTACCCGTTGCAGTTGGCAGGGTAACCATTCCCGCCGTCACTCCGATTCCTGCTAAATTCCATGGAGACGGGAATGCATTGTTCAGTGGCCCAATTTCCCTCTTTGGGCCTCCCACGCTCGCGTACAGACCTACCTCCAGGCCACTGAAAATGCAGTCTTCTGATATCTGTCACTCAGCCAACTTTGTATCCATGCTACCACTGTCCCACTTATTCCATGGGCTTCAACTTTGCTCATAGGCCTATCATGTGGCACTTTAGCAAATGCCTGTTGGAAGTCCACCGTACACCACATCGACTGCATTTCCCACATCAACCCTCTGTGTTGCAGCATTAAAAAACTCAAACAAGTTAGTTGTACATAATTTGCCTTCATAAATTCATGCTGGCTTTCCTTTATTAACCCACTTCTGCCCAAGTGACTGTTCATTTTGTCACCGATGATCATCTTTAAAACCTTTCCCACCACTGAGATTAAACCTACTAGACTGGAATTATCCTTGCACACTTTTTTGAACAATGGTGTAACAGTTGCAATTTTCCAGTCCTCTGGCACCATTCCTGGATTTAAGGAAGATTAGAAGATTATGACCAGTGTCTCCATAGTCTCCTATGACCCTCAGTATCCTTGGATGAATCCCGTTCGATCCGGTGACTTATTAGCTTTAAGTACTCCTGACCTTTCCAATACCTCGTCATCAATTTTTATCCTATCCGATGTCTGTTCTTCGAAGTAGTGTCATGGGATCCTTTATATCCACTCAAGGAGACAGATAGGGCCTCACTTTAACATCTTCTCAAAAGATGGCACTTTTGATAGTGCAGCACTCCCTCAGTACAGCATTGAAGTGTCAACCTAGACTCAAGTTTCGGCAGTAGGACTTGAACCCTCGACCATCTGATTCAGAGGTGAGAGGATTACCAGCTGAGCCATCACTGACACTGCATCCTTTAAAAAATAAATACTTTTCTGATATTTGCCAACCTCCATTTTAAGAGCTATCATGGATTCTGTTTGCACTTCTGCTTCTGGTTAACAGTGCTCTGCACAAAAAAAATGTCCTAACCTCGGTCTCCATTCTTTAAGTGATCATTTCAGATTCACGCCCTATAGTGTGTGACCAATGGGAATAATGTTTCCCTGTTTAAATTGCCAAAACCTCCCACGATTTTGAACAACCCTACTGAATTTCCTCTTAACCTTTAATAAAATTAATTTCTCTGGTGTCTCCTCCTATCTATAACCTCTTAAACCTGATATCATTTTGATAACATTCTTGGCATTTTGTCAGTGGCCTAAAGCAAGAGACCCAAAACTGGACATGATGGCTCACATTTTACTGGTCATTCTGTCCCCTTTGGGCTGTAATCTTTGTGGCCTGTTGCGTTGGTCTTGGCTCCACTTGGCATCACCCCCAGTGGCACTGCAGATACATGTGATTCTCATCACACATACACCGTTTCCCATATTCCATGGCACAGGCCACTAGAGGACAATGGCTCTGCCATAGATTTGAAAGCAACAATCCACAATTTTCATCCTGCGGCACATCTTAGATTGGCAGCAACCAAAGAGCCCAGTCTGCCTTGTGGAATACCCAAGCTAAGCTTCAACTGCAGCTAAAACCAATGTTTTGTATGATTTTATCATCATCCCTTTATGTTTTTTCCTCTGAGGACTTATTGATAAACCGTAAGATTCCATATGCTTTATTTTACAACTTCATCAAACTGTCCTCCCACTTTTGAAGATTTATGTGTCTGATTCTATACAAGGCCAAGCTATAGCCTAGTGAGAATTCATGGCGTAAAGGGCTTGCTAAGTCATTCTTGTCCCTGATTACCAGAGTTATTCAGCTACTTTCACGATTGTGGCCTGGTGTCATTCAAGAACAGACGTGACCAACTCTGCCATTCTTTGACGAGGTCTCTGCTGAACTCCAAACTTCGCTATTTGCTAAGATAAAAGCAAAAAATTGCGGACGCTGGAAATCCGAAACAAAAACAAAAATAGCTGCAAAGACTCAGCAGGTCTGTCAGCATCTGCGGAGAGGAACACAGTTAACGTTTCGAGTCCGTATGACCCTGGTGAAGAGTCATATGGACTCGAAACACTAACTGTGTTCCTCTTCACAGATGCTGACAGACCTGCTGAGTTTTTCCAGCTATTTTTGTTTTTGTTTCACTATTTTCTACCCACAGACAGTCCTCATAGTGGCTACCAGCTATGGAGCTCAAAGCAACCCACTGAATTAAGATGTAAAACAACAAGATTCAAGAATAGTCTCAGGCCATATCTCATCTGCACAATGACTAAACTCTAATGATTGTCAGACTTTGAACTCTCACAATGTAAGGACCTTAATCTAATGATCAACACATCGTTTTACTCTGCTCTACCACTTTTGTATTTTTTCTATTTTACTTGAAAGAAATGATAGATTGCAAAACTAACCTCAATTCGGCCCTTGGTCGTGAAAGAAGTTGATTTTAAATACATGAAACGATGAATGAACAGCGGTATCAGCAGGCAAACTCTTCCTTTATCATGTGACTTTTCTCTTGTTCACTATTTTAAGTCAGTGATTAACTTATGTGGATCTGTTAAATACAGGCAGCCCTCGACTCTACAACGTTTGCGTTACAAAGAACGGCATTTACCAAGTTTACAAGTTGACTCCCACTTTTCACTTTCCCACATCAGTTTCGACTTTATGGCTCCACGCCAGGGAACAAGTTCAAAATTTCATATGTGCGCATTTATGTTCTGAGCTGCCCATCTCCCTCACTCAGGACACTCAGTTGCTCTTCTGACACCATTAATACAGGACTGTACTATATTTCTATATGTGTTTTTAGCTTATAACTTGATTTTTTTTATGATAACATGATTGCTATTTACAACATAAATGTATTAATGTTACTATATTACTCATCCATAATAGATTGAATACAAAGTTCTGGGTTATTTTGGTGAAAATAGGGTGTCGAGCCTTGGTGCAGGAACCAATCCCCCATTTATGACATTGTTCTTATGGGAAAATCGGTTCCAAGCCGCGACATTTCGGCCTAAGACAGTTTTCAGGAACCAATTGTATCGTCAGTCCGAGGACTGCCCATACTGGGAAAATTAACGTCATACGAATCCATTAAACATTTGTCCACTAATCTCAGTGACAGTTATTTCTAGGTTCACACCTTTTTTACACCTCAACTGTCCAGCCTAGGGGTAGTTGAAATTTTACTCCCTCTCACATTTTACAACAGACAATACAAAAGAAAGAATTGGATCTCTATGGGGCCTTTCAAGAGCTCAGAACGTGCCAAAGAACTTTACAGCCAATAAGGTGGTTTTGAAGTATAGTCACCGTGGTAATATAGTAAAGACAGCAGCCAATTTGCTCACAGCAAGCTCCCACAAACAGCAATGTGATAATGAGGAGATAGCTTGTTTTTTTGCGGTGTAAATATTGGGCCTGCACAAGCCCTGGGCTTCTTCAAAATCTGGCAATGGGGTATTTTAGATTCAAGTGAGAGGGCAGATGAAGGCCTTGGTTTAAGGCTCAAGTTTCTGGCATTGGAGCTGAATCCACGGTCTTCAGACTTGAGAATGCTACCAACTGAGCCATGACTGGCAACATAGGGCAGAATTTCATGGCCCCATTTTGGGGGGGATGAGGCTGTAAAATACGGCGAGACATTCTAAACCCCGTTGACTTCAGCGGGAATGTAAAATCCCACTGCCGTAAAATTCTGCCCATAGTAAAAGCACCATTGCTGGTCCATGCAGAAAGCAGGAGTAATTTCCAAACATACAGGTAAACTGAGTGTAAAAAGAAAACTTTCATTAATGCCTTTTAATGGTGTTTAGTCAGAAAAAACGACTTTATATTTTGCTGCCAAAATATCCTGACTGCAATATTGTTAAGTGCTCTCGAATGAGTTTTATGCCTAGTAAGGGTTCTGGGTTCCTCACAGCAGCAGTAGGTGTTCTCTGGGTGTATAAGAATGATCTGAAGTGGATGGTCCACTCATTTTCTCTTTCTTCTTATTGGAACGCTGCGGGCCTCCACTTGACAGTTTCCACAACAACACCGCAGACATCTGACGAAGAATATCGAGTGTCAACGATGAACTGTATTTCATAGCACTGGGATGGAAATGCCTGAGTCTTGAACTTGCAAGCAAGAGTCAACAATTTACTCACAGTGGCACATCATGTTAGATTGCCAACAGACTCTGCTATCCAATTACATTATATGCCCTTTACAGTGACTTAAAAATCCAAGACTACAACTGAGAGATTTGTTTTAAAGCATTTAAAGGGTTTATTTCGTCCCTGATTTATTTCATTGTCAAATGATGGTTAATAGGAAGGCAGTTAATACATTAGGCTCGCATACACTGGGAAGTGGATTGAGACTCTTAGACATATAATTGAAGCTAGAGGCAAAATGCAAGGTTTTGATACTTTAGCTGTGGCTCAATTATATACACCGAAGTGAATGAAATGCTAGAAAGAGCTCTGAGTTATCATTCATGACAAGATGATAGCAGTCAAGCATACGAATCTACCGTTGGTTCAGTGGGATTATTTTTATTCTCATGGCGCATGATAATTCATGACCCCATTCTCCCTCCTACTGTCCAACTCTGTCCATCTTAAAATGGATTCAGAAAGGACCTAGATTTTTGGAGTCTAGATTTTCCACAATCAGCTCCACCCAACTTGTGAGTTTAAACCGAGCGGACCTGTTCTGAAGTTGGGCAGACTTCTGTGCCGCCCAAACCCGGTGTCACGCTTTGCTATCAATTCCCATCGGCTGCGGGAGGGGCCTGTCCATATTTTGGTGGTTCCATGCAAATTCGGTGAGAATGACAGCATTATGTCGCCCACTATTAACACCCTGGGGGTTACCATTGAGCAGAAACTGAACTGGACTAGCCATATAAATACTGTGGCTACAAGACCAGGTCAGAGGGATGGGAATTCTGCAGCGAGTAACTCACTTCCTGACTCTACAAAACCTGTCCACCATCTACAAGGCTCAAATCAGGAGTGTGATGGGAAGACCCTCCACTTGCCTGGATGAGTGCAGCTTCAAAAGCACTCAAGACACTGGATACCATCTAGTTCAAAGCAGCCCACTTGGTTGGCACTCCATCCATCTGCCTCAACGTTCACTCCCTCCACCACTGCGTAGTAGCAGCAGTGTGTACCAGTGATGCACTGCAGCAACTCACCAATGCTTGTTTGACAGCACCATCCAAACCCGTGACTTCTACCACCAGAAGGACAAGGGCAGCAGACACATGAGAACACCGCCACCTGCAAGTTCCCCTTCAAGCCAATCACCATCCTGACTTGGAAATATATCACCGTCCCTTCACTGTCACTGGATCAAAATCCTGGAACTCCCTCCCTAACAGCACTGTGGGTGTACCTACACCACATGGACTGCAACGGTTCAGGAAGGCAGCTCACCACCACCTTCTCAAAGGCAATTAAGGATTCTGGCCTAGCCAGTGATACCCACATCCCATGAAAGAATAAATTTTAAAAATGATCCAGCTTCTCTCATTTTCACCTCAACAGGTGCCAGGGATTAGAAGGCACGGGGAGTGACAATGCTCCAGGATTGTCCTGGAGTCTCCAGGAATTAACGATTCATCTCCAGGACACGGCTGTGAGCAAACCAAAGAAAAATTCCACCCTTTAAAAAAAGTCTGTGTTTTAGTCATGATAAACATCACAGAGATGGGGAATAACGGCTGTTTTACTGACAATCAAGAGTGAATTCACAAAGAAATAGGATTTTACTGGCTTCCAGGAGGCAGGCTGACAGGCAGTGGAGGGTGGGACGGGGTGGGAGCGGGGGAGGGGGGTGGTGGTGGTTGGGTGGAGGAGGAGGGACCGGGGGCGGGTGGAGCTGGGGGGGAGCGAGGGTTGGGTGGCGGGGGTTGGGTGGAGGTGGTGCGGAGCGGGGGTTGGGTAACGGGGGTTGGGTGGAGGTGGGGGGAGCGGGGGTTGGGTAACGGGGGTTGGGTGGAGGTGGTGGGGAGCGGGGGTTGGGTAACGGGGGTTGGGTGGAGGTGGGGGGAGCGGGGGTTGGGTGGCGGGGGTTGGGTGGAGGTGGTGCGGAGCGGGGGTTGGGTAACGGGGGTTGGGTGGAGGTGGGGGGAGCGGGGGTTGGGTGGCGGGGGTTGGGTGGAGGTGGGGGGAGCGGGGGTTGGGTGGCGGGGGTTGGGTGGAGGTGGGGGGAGCGGGGGTTGGGTGGCGGGGGTTGGGTGGAGGTGGGGGGAGCGGGGGTTGGGTGGCGGGGGTTGGGTGGAGGTGGGGGGAGTGGGGGTTGGGTGGGGCTGGAGGGTGGCGGGGATGGGTGGTGGTGGGGGGGAGCTGTGGGGTGTGTGGTAGTGGGGTAGGGTGGGGATGGGGGGTAACGGGGGTTGGGTGGAGGTGGTGGGGAGCGGGGGTTGGGTGGAGGTGGGGGGAGTGGGGGTTGGGTGGAGGTGGTGGGGAGCGGGGGTTGGGTGGCGGGGGTTGGGTGGAGGTGGGGGGGAGTGGGGGTTGGGTGGAGGTGGGGGGAGTGGGGGTTGGGTGGAGGTGGGGGGAGTGGGGGTTGGGTGGAGGTGGTGGGGAGCGGGGGTTGGGTGGCGGGGGTTGGGTGGAGGTGGGGGGGAGCGGGGGTTGGGTGGCGGGGGTTGGGTGGAGGTGGGGGGAGCGGGGGTTGGGTGGCGGGGGTTGGGTGGAGGTGGGGGGAGCGGGGGTTGGGTAACGGGTGTTGGGTGGAGGTGGGGGGAGTGGGGGTTGGGTGGAGGTGGGGGGGAGTGGGGGTTGGGTGGGGCTGGAGGGTGGCGAGGATGGGTGGAGGTGGTGGGGAGCGGGGGTTGGGTGGCGGGGGTTGGGTGGAGGTGGTGGGGAGCGGGGGTTGGGTGGCGGGGGTTGGGTGGAGGTGGGGGGAGTGGGGGTTGGGTGGGGCTGGAGGGTGGCGGGGATGGGTGGTGGTGGGGGGGAGCTGTGGGGTGTGTGGTAGTGGGGTAGGGTGGGGATGGGGGGTAACGGGGGTTGGGTGGAGGTGGGGGGAGTGGGGGTTGGGTGGAGGTGGGGGGGAGTGGGGGTTGGGTGGAGGTGGGGGGGAGCGGGGGTTGGGTGGAGGTGGGGGGAGTGGGGGTTGGGTGGAGGTGGGGGGGAGTGGGGGTTGGGTGGAGGTGGGGGGAGTGGGGGTTGGGTAAAGGTGGGGGGGAGTGGGGGTTGGGTGGAGGTGGGGGGGAGTGGGGGATGGGTGGAGGTGGGGGGGAGTGGGGGATGGGTGGAGGTGGGGGGGAGCGAGGGTTGGGTGGAGGTGGGGGGGAGTGGGGGTTGGGTGGAGGTGGGGGGAGTGGGGGTTGGGTGGAGGTGGGGGGGAGTGGGGGATGGGTGGAGGTGGGGGGAGTGGGGGTTGGGTGGGGCTGGAGGGTGGCGGGGATGGGTGGTGGTGGGGGGGAGCTGGGGGGTGTGTGGTAGTGGGGTAGGGTGGGGATGGGGGGTAACGGGGGATGGGTGGAGGTGGGGGGGAGTGGGGGTTGGGTAAAGGTGGGGGGGAGTGGGGGATGGGTGGAGGTGGGGGGGAGTGGGGGTTGGGTAAAGGTGGGGGGGAGTGGGGGATGGGTGGAGGTGGGGGGGAGTGGGGGATGGGTGGAGGTGGGGGGGAGTGGGGGATGGGTGGAGGTGGGGGGGAGTGGGGGATGGGTGGAGGTGGGGGGGAGTGGGGGATGGGTGGAGGTGGGGGGGAGTGGGGGTTGGGTGGGGATGGGGGGTAACGGGGGATGGGTGGAGGTGGGGGGGAGTGGGGGATGGGTGGAGGTGGGGGGGAGTGGGGGTTGGGTGGAGGTGGGGGGGAGCGGGGGTTGGGTGGAGGTGGGGGGGAGTGGGGGATGGGTGGAGGTGGTGCGGAGCGGGGGTTGGGTAACGGGGGTTGGGTGGAGGTGGGGGGAGCGGGGGTTGGGTGGCGGGGGTTGGGTGGAGGTGGGGGGAGCGGGGGTTGGGTGGCGGGGGTTGGGTGGAGGTGGGGGGAGCGGGGGTTGGGTGGCGGGGGTTGGGTGGAGGTGGTGGGGTAGGGCAGGGCGGGGGGGCTAGTGGGAGGTGGGTGGCAGTGGTGGGGGGGGGACGGGTGTTGGGTGGAGGTGGGGGGAGCGGGGGTTGGGTAACGGGGGTTGGGTGGAGGTGGGGGGGAGTGGGGGATGGGTGGAGGTGGGGGGGAGTGGGGGATGGGTGGAGGTGGGGGGAGTGGGGGTTGGGTGGAGGTGGGGGGAGTGGGGGTTGGGTGGAGGTGGGGGGGACGGGTGTTGGGTGGAGGTGGGGGGGAGTGGGGGTTGGGTGGAGGTGGGGGGGAGTGGGGGTTGGGTGGAGGTGGGGGGAGTGGGGGTTGGGTGGGGATGGGGGGTAACGGGGGATGGGTGGAGGTGGGGGGGAGTGGGGGTTGGGTGGAGGTGGGGGGGAGTGGGGGTTGGGTAAAGGTGGGGGGGAGTGGGGGTTGGGTGGAGGTGGGGGGGAGTGGGGGATGGGTGGAGGTGGGGGGGAGTGGGGGATGGGTGGAGGTGGGGGGGAGCGAGGGTTGGGTGGAGGTGGGGGGGAGTGGGGGTTGGGTGGAGGTGGGGGGAGTGGGGGTTGGGTGGAGGTGGGGGGGAGTGGGGGATGGGTGGAGGTGGGGGGAGTGGGGGTTGGGTGGGGCTGGAGGGTGGCGGGGATGGGTGGTAGTGGGGGGGAGCTGGGGGGTGTGTGGTAGTGGGGTAGGGTGGGGATGGGGGGTAACGGGGGATGGGTGGAGGTGGGGGGGAGTGGGGGTTGGGTGGAGGTGGGGGGGAGCGGGGGTTGGGTGGCGGGGGTTGGGTGGAGGTGGGGGGAGCGGGGGTTGGGTGGCGGGGGTTGGGTGGAGGTGGGGGGAGCGGGGGTTGGGTAAAGGTGGGGGGGAGTGGGGGATGGGTGGAGGTGGGGGGCAGTGGGGGATGGGTGGAGGTGGGGGGGAGTGGGGGATGGGTGGTGGTGGGGGGGAGCTGGGGGGTGTGTGGTAGTGGGGTAGGGTGGGGATGGGGGGTAACGGGGGATGGGTGGAGGTGGGGGGGAGTGGGGGTTGGGTAAAGGTGGGGGGGAGTGGGGGATGGGTGGAGGTGGGGGGGAGTGGGGGTTGGGTAAAGGTGGGGGGGAGTGGGGGATGGGTGGAGGTGGGGGGGAGTGGGGGATGGGTGGAGGTGGGGGGGAGCGGGGGTTGGGTGGCGGGGGTTGGGTGGAGGTGGGGGGAGCGGGGGTTGGGTGGCGGGGGTTGGGTGGAGGTGGGGGGAGCGGGGGTTGGGTGGCGGGGGTTGGGTGGAGGTGGTGGGGTAGGGCAGGGCGGGGGGGCTAGTGGGAGGTGGGTGGCAGTGGTGGGGGGGGGACGGGTGTTGGGTGGAGGTGGTGGGGGAGCAGGGGTTGGGTGGTGGTGGGACAGGGTGGGGCTGGTGGGTAGCGGGGATGGGTGGTGGTGGAGTGGGTAGCAGGGGGTGGGCGGTAGTGGTGGTCGGGGGGGGAGCAGGAGGTGGGTGATGGTGATGGTGGGGTGGGGTGGGGCATGGTGCTGGTAAGGCTGTAGGGATCCATGACGGCCCTGCTCCCTTACATGGTCCAGCCGCTGGGCTGTTTCACCAGTGGCGGTACTTGGTGTGGTGATGAAACCCCAGCCCCTGGAGAGACCGCTAGCCAACTGGAGGTGGCCTCCCTGCAGCAGCTCTTGGTGGGGTTGGGGGGTGGGGTTGGGGGCGTGGGCATGGGGGACATTTTCGATTCCCCAAAGAGGGGCTGGGGGGAAGGGAGGGCAGCTCCCATGGTGTCCACCAGTAGGTTTCCTCCCTGACCTTCAGTGCCCCCCTCCCCAAATTATTTTTGTTTATCTACTGAGCTGGCCCAGCCCCCCAGGTCTCCAGCATACCACAGCAGCAACCACCTCCCCCGGAAGGCATTGCTGAGGGTTCAGAGATGCCAGCTGTCTGAGTGGGCCTGCAGTATTAGAAGCCTTTCCACCATTCGCATTTGGACAACGGGCCCATAGACAGCCAATTTGGGGGCAGCCTGTGGTAAAGTTGCCAAGCCAGCCCTGCTGTCAGCATGCGAGCGCTCCTGACCAGCTTATTTTCCTCAGTGTCTGAGTTCTGATGTCCACGGTAAAATACAGGCCAAAAAATCTGTTTACTTATTGCGAGGGGAATTGAATATTAAAGTAGGGAGGTTGTGCTTCAGTTGTACAGGACACTGGTGAGACCACTTCTGGAATACTGAGTATAATATTGATCTCCTTATTTAAGGAAGAATGCAAATGCATTAGAAGCAGTTCAGAGAAGGTTAACTAAACTAATAGCAGGAATGGGTGGGTTGTCTAATGAGGAAAGATTGGTCAGGCCAGGTTTGTAAACGCTGGAGTTCAGACGAGTAAGAGGCGACTTGATTGAAACATAAAAGATCCTGAGGGGTCTTGACAGGGTCGATGTGGAGGGGATGTTTCCTCTTCTGGGAGAATCTAGTACTAGGAATCACTGTTTAACAATAAGGGGTTGCCCATTTGAGAGGGAAATGAGAAGAATTTTTTTCTCTCGGAAGGTAGTTAGTCTTTGGAACTCCCTTCCTCAAAAGGCGGTGGAAGCAGAGTCTTTGAATGGCAGAGATGGATAGATTCTTGATAAACAAGGGGATGAAATGTTATCGGGGGTAGGCAGGAGGTTACAGTCAGACCAGCCATGATCTTATTGAATGGCAGAGCAGGCTCAAAGGCCTGAGTGGCCTACTCCTGCTCCTAACTCGCATATTTGTATGGTGTGCCACATGGATGGACATGTCTGGCAACCAAGGTAGAAATGTGAGGGCAGAACGTTGGAGGTCATGTAATCCATCCACAGTTGGCCAGCCTGCTGAGCTCTGAGGTGTAAACATAAGGAAATTTGAGCGCCGACTTTGACAGTAACACCATGAATCTTATACTTAACTCACTTTTGGAGCATTCTTTTGTTGGTACTGATGCCTACCTTAGCGCCATTTGCTGCAGGGCTACTATCTTTGCCCCTTCGTCATGTCAGACATGGCATGATGGATTCCCATTGGGAATTCCCCATACCTTTACTTTCTGGAAGAGGAGCCCGAAGATAAGAATGGCGGAGTCGTCTTTTCTCCAAACTAGCCAAAGAACTGTAATCGGTAATTGTAATGGGCAAGATTTTAGAGTCCGTTATTAAGGATGAGATTTCAGAATATTTGGAAGTGCATGGTAAAATAGGGCAAAGTCAGCATGGTTTCATCAAGGGGAGCTCATGCCTGACAAATCTGTTGGAATTCTTAGAGGAGGTAACGATCAGGTTAGACAAAGGAGAGCCAATGGATGTTATCTACTTGGACTTCCAGAAGGCCTTTGACAAGGTGCAGCACAGGAGGCTGCTCAGTAAGATAAGAGCCCATGGTGTTAGAGGCAAGGTACTAGCATGGATAGAAGATTGGCTGTCTGTCAGGAGGCAGAGAGTGGGGATAAGGGGGTCCTTCTCAGGATGACTGCCAGTGACTAGTGGAGTTCTGCAGGGGTCAGTGTTGGGACCACAACGTTTCACTTTATACATTAATGATCTAGATGAAGGAACTGAGGGCATTCTGGCTAAGTTTGCAGATGATACAAAGATAGCTGGAGGGACAGGTAGTATTGAGGAGGCAGGGAGGCTGCAGAAGGATTTGGACAGGTTAGGAGAATGGGCAAAGAAGTGACAGATGGAATACAACGTGGGGAAGTGTGAGGTCATGCACTTTGGTAGGAAGAATAGAGCCATAGACTATTTTCTAAATGGGGAGAGAATTCAGAAATCTGGAGCGCAAAGGGACTTGTGAGTCCTAGTCCAGGATGCTCTTAAGGTTAGCTTGCAGGTTGAGTCGGTAGTTAGGAAGGCAAATGCAATGTTGGCATTTATTTCGAGAGGACTAGAATATAAAAGCAGGGATGTGCTGCTGAGGCTTTATAAGGCTCTGGTCAGACCACATTTAGAATATTGTGAGCAATTTTGGGCCCCGTATCTCAGGAAGGATGTGCTGGCCCTGGAGAGGGTCCAGAGGAGGTTCACAAGAAGAATCCCAGGAATAAAAGGCTTAACATATGAGGAACGTTTGAGGACTCTGGGTCTATACTCGATGGAGTTTAGAAGGATGAGGGGGAATCTGATTGAAACTTACAGAATACTGAAAGGCCTGGATAGAGTGGATGTGGGGACAATGTTTCCATTAGTAGGAGAGACTAGGACCCGAGGGCACAGCCTCAGAGTAAAGAGAAGACCTTTTAGAAGAGAGATGAGGAGAAACTTCTTTAGCCAGAGAGTGGTGAATCTATGGAATTCATTGCCACAGAAGGCTGTGGAGGCCAGGTCATTGAGTGTATTTAAGACCGAGATGGATAGGTTCTTGATTGGTAAGGGGATCAAAGGTTATGGGGAGAAGGCGGGAGAATGGGATTGAGAAACTTATCAGCCATGATTGAATGGTGGAGCAGACTCGATGGGCCGAATGGCCTAATCTCTGCTCCTATGTCTTATGGTCTTATGCAGTTGTATATCTATGTAACAGCAGGCTATCCATATTACCAGACTGAAGCTGCACTCGACTCAATATCTTTACTTTGCCTTTATTAATTTCAACAGACTGCAGACTGACAGTTATAGACTGACATGGGCTCACTTAAATCTAAAAAATGTCCGCATTAAGGTTTGCTAGTCTAGAATCTACAAGAATTTTTTCATGTACAAAGGTAACAGAATGTGGAATGCTTTACCACAAGTAGCATTAAACCATAAAAACTTTAATTTATATGGTACCTTTAACATGGTAAAATATGCCAAGCTACTTCACCAAGGTGTTATCAAACAAAATTTGGCATCAAAATACATTAAGAGATACTGGTCCAAGAGGTTGGCTTGAAGGAGAGTCTTCAAGGAGGAGAATGACATACAGAGACACAGAGATTTAGGCAGGGGATTCCAGGGCTTTGGATCCAGGCAGCTGAAGGCACAGCCATCGATGGTGGCTGGGATAAAAATCAGGGATCCACAGCAGGCCAGAATTCGAAGAGCGCAGGGGTCTTGGAAGGTTGTGGGTCTAGAGGAGCTCTTGGAGATGGTGGTGAGACTATTGAAAATGAAGGCGAGAATTTTAAAACCAAATTGATCACTGGACTCTAAAAGATAATGTAAAATTACTTAAAAGCAGAAGGACCTAAAAGAATGTGGGGAGAAAACAGGGAAACGGAACCAGGTCAAAGCTACTCCTTAGAGGGGGCTAATTCAGCGCAGGCTAAAAGAGTCAGATGGAACCACATTGTGTTCAAACGGCGATGTTTCTATTACACAGGTGACCTTTGCAGTCATTTTGTTGTCAGTAGACCTCACTTATTATCTTTGAGAAGGGATTGTCAGACAGTAGGAAAGGCACCTCAGGGGAGAAGTGGAGGGTTTTCTTTTACACAGCAAGCTGTTATGGTCTGAAATGTGCTCCCTGAAAGGATGATAGAAGCAGACTCAACAGTAATTCTCAAAGTCAGCTGGACAAATACTCAAAGGAAAACAAATTTTCCAGGAGGTGGGCGAAGAGTGGGATTAATTGGACAGCTCTTTCAAAGAGATGGCACATGCATAGTGATCCAAATGGCCTCCTTGAGGCATTGGCCTCCTAAGGCAGGGATTCTGGGTTCCAAAGGTAAAATTTTATCAAACCAAGGAGACAAAGTTAGGTTAACAGGTCAACCACAATCTAATTGAATGGTGGAACAGGCAACAGGGAGCTGAATGGCTTATTCCTGCTCATTGGAACCATTCCAACCCACTGAGTAGTCAAGAATACTAAATCGAGCCTGTGTACACTGAGCCAGGGCATGTGTTAACTGGCACTGAGCAAATCATGTTTCAGCTCAGCACCTTTTACCTAAGTATCTCCTCTCCTAAAGTTCACTAACACACCTGTGGGCAGTGGGTACCACAGGCATTCCAGTCCTCACTCAAGTGCTCACCGACCAGCTCTTCAGTTGTAGAGGGCACTACAAACAAGTTCAATCCCAATGTCTAAGTGTGCACACTTTTTTATTCTTTCATGGGGTGTAGGCGTAACTGACAAGGACAATTTGCCACCTCTAATTTCCCTTGAACTGAGGGACTTGCTAGGCCATTTCAGAGGGCAGTTAAGAGTCAACCACATTGCTGTGGGCTTGGAGTCACATGTAGGCCAGACCAGGTGAGGATGGCAGATTTCCTTCCCTAAAGGGCATGAGTGAACCAGTTGGGTTTTTACAACAATTGATGATAGTTTCATGGTCACCATTACTGAAACTATCTTTCAATTCCATATTTTATTAATTGAATTTAAATTCCACCAGCTGCCGTGTTGCGATTTGAACCTATGCTCCCCACCCTCTGAGCATTAGCTTGGGTCTTTGGATTACTAGTCCAGTGACATTACCACTGCACCACCATTGCCCTCCCCACAGCTGGGATCATTGATTAACAGTCAGGAATGGGAGTTAGAGCAAGAATAGGCCATTTGGCCCCCAGGGGTGGTAACTCTGGCTGACCTTTCTTTTCCTCTTTCCAACCTGGAAGAGCTGAATCCAATTAGATCAGCTAACTTGGCAAAGATGATAATGGTCCTAGACTTTCCAATCTCAGAACTTCTCTTTCCTTTGTTTTTGTAACATCGTCAAGGTGAGACGTACTCTGCTGGGTGGAATTTAACTCCCTCCTTCTACACAGGGATTAAGAAACAATAGGAAAGCAGGAAACACCATCTGTTCTACAGCATCCCTGAGCCCTCTCACCTCTATCACTATGAAGGGAAAGAGCAGCAACACCAGTCGCTTCCAGCTTCCAAGTCATACGCACCATTCTGATTTGGCCATACATCATCATTCCTTCATCAGTCCTGCGTCAAAACTCTGGAATACCTGACCTAGCACCACTGTGGGGGGCAGTTGATGTCACCAGAGAGCACTGCAGAGAAGAGCCAACTTCAAAGTAGAATTAAGGATAGAGCCATAGCATCAGAGAATGGAAGGGTAATAAATGTAACTCTGTCAGTGTTGGCCACATTCCAAAAACAGTTCTTTTAAAAAAAAATTGCTACTGAAATTATTTACAATTTGGTCGCCCACGTTCGTTGCTTCAGTTCCGCACATTCCAACTAATGAGCTTAACGAGACCAAGATAAAGACAGGGCTGAAATTGCAAATGCTCATCGAGGCTGAATAAATTCCAAGCCTCATCTTTTATTCAGGACTGAAAGTAAAGTAGGTGTCCACCCTCCTCACTGAATCAGTGTCAATGCCCACCGCTGATCCACAAATATATTTTCAAACTCTGCCTCACCACCACCACTACCCCATACCGCCCCCACCCCACCACCGCCCCCCCACCCAGCTTCCCAGGTGCTAACTGCTTGTTCGGAACTTTAGAAAACATCTGAACAATATCCTTTAGCAGCACAGTTGTGCATACATGCATTTTAAAAAGCATTGCTTACCCACATGTAAGAGGAGCGATTTGCTTTCTTTTAAAAAGGTTGCGAGGCAGTGTGCTGAGTCTTGAATTCAATGTATGGGGGAAGTAGGAACACATCTGGAGCTTAAAAATAATCAAAGTTCAGGGAATGGGATATGAAATGCAATATGGACACCTTGAAGAGAGTTGGGGCATAGACATTCTAGCACCAGAACAGTGACAAGGCAAAGAGTCTGCCCACGGCCTTGTTCCAATCATCATTCCCTATCCTAAATCCTGAGGACACAGGGATCTGTACATTAGGAGTAAGTGCCTGAGGCACTACAAGGGCATCCACCCAGTGGACCTGGTGAGATGTCAGAGTGTTTCCCTGTTTCGCTATTGGAGAGAATGGGCCTGTCTTGTCAAAGACCTCGGTGGCACCATTTTACCTCGGCTGGTATTCCCTCACTGGTGGCTTATAGCTGAGCAAAATTCACTGCTTCTAAATTCTAGTAAAGTCCACATTTATGGCCCCTGTTTTGCATACAATTACTTAGAAAGTAAGGATATTAAATGGCAACACACAATGATATCCCATGCCCAAGGGACCCAGTGTTAATTGCATATTAATTGTGTATTTAATTGTATTCAGGTGGTGAACATTAACTGGGGATTCACTTGTATTCCTAATCACGTTTTAATTTGAGTCTTGTAAGTTTCCTTTAAGATTTTTGTCTTTCTTTTCGCAGTATCCCTTTAAGAGGCTGCCTTTTGATTTGTCCTTGATTCGTTAATTTGTTTTAATTGGTTCACCCAAAAGAGTATAAACAGGAACAGACTGAAACTGTTGGTGGTTTGGTTAGGAGGTGCATGTTTGCAAAATGCATCTCTCGGAACAAAAACTTATAAAAGTGCATAAAGATCAGCTTTTTGAAAGGAAACATGTTACCACAGGATGGCTGCCTAAAGGTAAAGGTTAGAAGGTAAAAAAAAAATTCAGACTGAAAACTGAAATGTCAGAAAGCAAGTGTAAATTGTTCAGGTACGTATGAACACTCCAATGTTCTTGGAATATGACCAATGGAAGAATGCTGTGGATATATGGACACAGGCACTTTCCTCACCAAAGAGGACACAAAATATGGCCTTGGCATTCTCACCTTGGACAGGGAGTAAAATCAGAAGAAATTGTTAGGGGGCCTAGAAAAGGGGTGTCTCACAACGTCATGCTTTGTATAGGATATGGAGGTCTTTGATTTAATTTGTTTTGAAATTCTGATTGTGCATTTAAATTCTAATTTTGATTTAAAAGTGGAGAGGAAATCTGTTAACTGTATACCAGTTGTATGCAGGCAGTGGGCATTGACTGGGGATTCACTTGTGTTCCTATATGCAGGAACGGACTGCAACTATACAGAAGTGCATGCTTGTCAGATGTATCACTGTAAATAAAAGTGTAGATGTTGGCTCCAGTTTTATCCTTCACCAGTTGGCTTTCTGGAATACAGATTTTGTACTACAACACTGTAACCCCATTTTGCCGTAAGGTTGCCAACCATCCAGGATTGTCCTGGAGCCTTCAGGAATTAAAAACTTACCTTCAAACAATCTAGTAAAAATATCACAGGGGCATTTAAAAATTGTGTTTTGAATAACAATTCATTAATCACTTTTGGTTACTAGTTAGAGACAGAGGGAAAATTGCAGTTTGACTTGCAGTCAAGAATCACTCAATCGCATAATGAAGAGTCTATTCATTTTCCAGCTGGCATAAGAAGTCTGTGAACCATGAGGTTGGACAGGTCAAGTGAGAGTATAGAAATGGGGCAGCTGGAGGCAAGAGATCATGTGATGAAACTTCAAGGAATATGTCCAAACAGAGTCGACAATCTTCTTCAACCTATCCTCACAATGAGCATAACTTCCCAGTGGGAGTGTGGAATTCCTCCTACGGAGAAAATGTTGGGATTTGGAATGAGAAAGATCAACAGCTGGGCCTTGGCAACAAATTGAATAAAGAGGATCTGTGGGCAGAATACCTCTACTCTAGTTGCTTGTTCTTTTAGGAACTTCTCATTTGGTATTGCGATTGCTTTCTCTTCATCGTCATCAGCCCTTTTATGTTGTTCAAAGTTCTGACTCCTTCTTGAGCTACTTTCCTTGCTGTTTTGATACTGGAAGAATGTTTCATTACTGTACTTGGCTGTGTTACAATTATCTCCAGGGGTCCTTTCATAGTAATAATATCCCCTTTAAGTTATTTAGTTCTGTGCTCCTCCCAAAGTTAATTCTCCCTACAGGCTTTGTATAATCTGCTTTCCTTTCGTTTCCATGTTGATGCCCCCTAATCTTCACTTTTGAGATTGTTTGCTTATTTGGCATTTGTCTCTTTAGGTAGACATATCCATATCCTGTATACTCAGTACGATAATCTCACCCTGGAGTGCTTGATGCTGATGCCGAGCGCCTAAAATCAAATGTATTCCATTGTAATATTGGTAAATGCACGTCTTTTCTTTCTTTTTACATCTAAAGCTCTTTTCATGGTCTCAGGATATCCCAAAGCGCTTTATAGCCAATGCTTTGAAGTGTTGTCACTTAGTTGTAAAATAGGAACAGTGACAGAAAGCTCTAACGAACAGCGATGTGATAATGACCTGATAATCTGCCTTAGTGATGTTGGCTGAGAGATAAATATTGGCCAGGACATCAGGGAGATCTCCCCTGCTCTTTTTCAAAAAATATCATGGGATTGCACTGGAGCAGGTGCAGAGGAGATTCACCAGGATGTTGCCTGGGATGAAACATTTTAAGTTATGAAGAGAGGTTGTATAGACTTGGGGTGTTTTCGCTGTTGCAGAGAAGACTGAGGGGCAACCTGATCGAGGTGTACAAGATTATGAGGGGCATGGACAGGGTGGATAGGGAGCAGCTGTTCCCCTTAGTTGAAGGGTCAATCTGGAGGGGACATAAGTTCAAGGTGAGGGGCAGGAAGTTTAGGGGGGATGTGAGGAAAAACTTTTTTACCCAGAGGGTGGTGATGGTCTGGAATGCGCTGCCTGGGAGGGTGGTGGAGGCAGGTTGCCTCACATCCTTTAAAAAGTACCTAGATGAGCGCTTGGCACATCATAACATTCAAGGCTATGGGCCAAGTGCTGGTAAATGGGATAAGGTAGGTAGGTCAGGTGTTTCTCATGTGTCGGTGCAGACTCGATGGGCTGAAGGGCCTCTTCTGCACTGTGATTCTGTGATCTTTTACGTCCGAGAGTGAGTGGCTTAATGTCTGACATGAAAGATATCTCTGGCAGTGCAGCACCCACTCAGTACTGCACTGAGTGTCAGCGCAGCCAACAAACTCAAGTCTCTGAAGTGGGATTTGAATCCACAGCCTTCTTCCTCAGATTGCTACAAACTGAGGCATGGCTGACATTCAACCATGATAGGCACAAAAAGCAGCCATGCTAAAGAGCAAAAATGTTGTTGCGTGGAAAATTAAGAATTTTTGAAAAACTCTTCAGAGGCTGCACTAAGTGACAGCATCTGTAACTATTATCATCAGAAACTAACTTTCCATTTTAAACCTTTACTGACCCAAGTCGCATAGCCAACAATAAGAGGGAAGGAATTTTCGGAACAGCCTTCAGCTTCTAACTTTTCTGATTGTTGGATAGTGGAAACCTGGAATACTCTCCCCTAAAGAGCTAGGCTGAGGACTAGGTCAATTGAAAATGTCAAAACTCAGATTGATAGGCATTTTTTTAGGGAAAGGCACTAAAGGTTACTGAACCAAGTCGGGTATATGGAGTTAAAATAGAGATCAACCATGATCTAATTGAATGGCAGAATAGGCTCGAGAAGCTGAACATGCCTCTGTTCTTATGATTGGTTTTGACAGCCTCCCAACAGTCTTCGAACTGATCTAATTCCATTTTTTTTTCTCTCTCACTGGGTTGAAGGCTCTTGATATAAAACAAACATGATTTTCCCTGTGAACTACTGATAAGGTGACATGATTTAAAAGGATTACAGTCAGCTTTCAAAAGGAGGCAGTCAGCATGTGTGACAAATGGTCACTAGCCATTGGGTAGAAGGTGGTGGAACCATGAACTGAGGTCTAGAGCAACATGAAAGCACCTCTTCCAAATGGCAAGTGACTGAGTGTAAAATCTACTCCACTTACCTTAAAGTTGCTTCATTTCAATTATCTAACAATTAGAATGTTTTAATTCCCGCTTTGCTACAAAATTAGCATCGCTTAATTCAAATTGGTGAATAATTGCTGAAAAGAGAGACATATTGCTGAAGCTTTCCATCTTGCATTCATTAGGACAAATGCAAGAATGCCAAATTTCAAACAGTCACAGCAATTCCTACTGTTTATACAATTTACTTACAATTTATAGTTTAAATTGTTGTGATCATTTGAAATTTGGCATTCTTGCATTTGTCCTGATTAGTTCAAGATGAGAAACTTTGCCAACATGTCTCTCTTTTCAGCCAAATTCAAGTTCTGTACTAACAAGCAACTGTTAGTGGATAATTCAAAACAATATGCAGCTTAATAAGAACAGAAGTTTTAGGAGTAGATTGTACAATAAACATTACTGTCATGGGCTAGTGAAGATCAGAAGACTCACTGACACTGAGGAGTGGGAGTTAGTGTACAATGGGAACAGTGAAATCAGCTGCTCATTGAACATCTACCCTAAAAATCAGGAAGTTACACCCACTGTGTGATGAATCTTGGGCACATGCCTGTGCTCAGTGTGGCTGCTGAAGGAGAATTGCTCTGGGTCATCTCTGGGAGCCTATGCAGTGATCCCTTGGTGCAAGGTTGCTACCAAATAAATGCAAAAGGCCACTAACAACATTTGCCGCAAAGTTTTGGGACTATATTACATGCAAAGAAGAAATCCATGCCTTTAATCCTAGCATTATGCTAATGCACTGAGAGGTTCCACTCACACTCCAGGCTAATTGGATAATTCTACTCTCGGCTTTCCTGAAACCGAATCTGCCCAGTAACAGAAAGATTTCGACCCATATAATCAAATCTTTATACCATGTTTTTAATATTGCATGAGTGGAGATTAATACTGTTGAATTTGTGTGTAATTTGAGTTGAGAGAAACATTTTTAAATAATGCTGTCCTTTTAGGATTTGCTGAAATGGTATGTCGACATGTAGTAACTACAGGTTAGCTTCCCAAAGAAACAAGGGTGGTTACAACAGATAAGCAGAAATCCGACAGAGGGTTAACTCACGGCTACATTTTTCGATTCCTCTATGATGGGGAAACCTAAAGCATGGGTGCCGAAGTGAGGGTTAAAGGTTTTTCAATTAGTCTCTCTATTTTAAAATAAAATCGTGAGAAATTTCATTCACACAAAGCCAGTTGGATGTGTTGCTTTTTTGCTTCCCCTCCCCCAGCTCTCCTGAAGGCACAGGCTCAAATTACTGTTGAGTTCTGCCCCCTTCGCATATATCACTGAAGCAGCCATTTGAATCTTACAGCACAAACGGAGGCCATTTGGCCTGTTATACCTGTACTGGCTCTTTGGCAGAGCTGTCCAATCTAGTCCTGCATGTTCTACTCCAGATCACCAGATGGTGAAAAATCGAGCTGGAACCTCATCTTTAACTCACGTTTCAGCTTTTATTTAGGGACAGACACATTATGAACCTGAACCTCCTAACCAACAACCACACTTCCAATAACTTAAGCAGAAAGTGCTGGAAAATCTCAGCAAGTCTGGCAGCATCCGCAGAGAGAGAGAAATAGAGTTAATCTTTCAATTTCTTCAGAATTTTCAGTCTGCTTCTATTTATTGAATTCAAATTCCACCATCTGCCGTGGTGGGATCCAAGGTCAGGTCCCCAGATCATTGCCCTGGGTCTCTGGATTATTAGTCCAGTGACAATACCACTATGCCACATTCGCCCCTGTCTCTGCTCCTATTTATAGGAGCACAAGTGAGTCCCCAGACAATGCCCACCATATGAATACAATTAAGCACTCAATTAATGTACAATTAATGCCACACCTCAACTTTTCTCCCCCTAACTCTGCAACTTACTCCTCTTCAAGTACTGAGCAGGAAGTGTCAGGAGGGTGCTGGCCATTGTCAAGCCCCATCCTTTGTCCTTGCCCAACATTTGCACAAACACAAGATCCAAAGGCTGGTGAGAGGCACTGTGGAGCAGTCGGAAAAGGAGACTGATTCTTTTCTTCCACCTGAGTGAACTGACAACACCCTCAAACCCACTGAAGCACTGGGGGGTTGGGGGGGGGGAAGTTGGATACTGTGGGGGTAATTCTGACTGTGCGATAGCATGAAATGGGTGCCAGCTGAAAGATAAAGGTTGCACCGCCCTCAGCTTGTTCTGAGGGGTACCCGGCACAATCCCCTGCCAATACATCTGGGGACTCTTCACTGAACATGAAGGAAGAAATGGGATGAGCATTGAGGGCTTTCCTCCCTGACTCTACACCCTGGATCTGCTTCACCAGCGCCAGGAACCTTGGGGAAACGTTAAAGAGATGGAAACCCTTGCATTACAACCCTCTGCCCCTTTCTCATCTCTCTTCTGCCTGTGAACCAAACATTGTCTGGTCACACTTACTTGAGGGAAACATTGAGACAAACCAACTTCAAGTTTTTAAAATGGTTATTTCCACCCTGCTGCTGTCACTGTGCTCTCAATCAACTTCTCTGCAGTCACTCCATCCATTCCGTTCATCATTTTAAAATCTTGCTTCAATTCTCCTCTGGAAATGACTGCTGGTGACAGCAGTGGACAAATGCTTATGTGGCGTTCCTGTATCAGCGATTTTAATGCAGGTCTTGACCTGTTTACTTTAATTGGGTTAATGCTTCTACTTAAATAACAGACAAATGAATAGCATATGGATGCAGTTTTCTGCTAGTTTCCCCGAACTGTAATTATAATATTGAAAAATGACAAATTGCAATCCAGTGCTGCAAACAGGAAAACATTAGTCTTACCCGCAGTAACATCATTACAGCGTTATAATCAGAAATGTTCATGCATCACATCTGTAACTGGACTTTTCTATTTATATAGGGAAGGCACAAGAAATGGCAGCCTATCACCTCAAGTGTGTGATAAACTCACTGACAAAGTACCTGCTATACTAGTCAGTGATTAGCAAAGGATTGGCTTTCATCCTGGTATTCAATTTCCTCCATGACCTCATCCCTCCCTATCTCTGCAACCTCCTTCAGTTCTAACGCCCTCTAAGATGGATGTGCTCCTCCAATTCTAGCTTCATGCGCATCTCTGATTTTTAGTGCTCCAAATGTTGGGGGGCGCGGTTAGCTCAGTTGTCTAGGTGTCTGTATTGTGATGCAGAATGATGTCAAAAGTGTGGGTTAGCACTGGCTGTGTTAGTCCCATGGGATTCTACCTCCTGATCTTACCCCATGCTTGTGGAGCGGTGCCCCTTGAGCTATACTGTCTCTCTCTCTCTCTAATGGAGAAAGATGCCTATGGCCCTCTGTGGATTATGGCTAATTACTTACTTACTTACCAATGATGGTTGTGCCTTCAGCTAGCTGCCCTGGCCCTAAGCTCTGGAATTCCTCCATAAACCTCTCCTCCCTTAAGACATTGTCCTCATACCTCTTCATGAGGCTTGGAGTCAAATTTTGTTTGATAATGTTCTGTGTCGCAGGATATTTATCTATATTAAAACGTGTTATATAGATACAAATTGTTAGAGTTTCACAAACTCTGTACAAGGGGTTGCTTGTTAGAGCACGTATTGGGGAGTCATAAGAATAGGGAATAATGAAGCGGAAATTTTGCAAGTGGGCTGTTTAAATCCCAAAGTGATCCACTGCAAAACAGCAATACTACTACTGAAACTTAAGGCTGAAAATATAAAACATCATGTGATATTGCTACTCGACAGTCTTATACTGCAGTCACCTCATGGCCATTGGGACTGCAATTATCATAGTTTAAATAAACCCTAAATTTAAAATGAATGCTATATAGCTTATAGCAGCAACTAAACCCCATCATTCTGCCACTTTTCATTAACTGAGCAACTAACTCACAAGAGTTATCTTGATTCACTCAGTGTAGCGCCACACACTGTCAGCCATCTATTCGCCTATATATCTCAATATTGAGGGTGACCTACACAACGCATTTGTGACTTGGTTGCTCATGAGTTATGAGGCTGTCCTCCCCAGTGAAATGCAATGGGAATTTTGTATTCTCTCATTCCACGTACAGTCAATTCATACCATGATAAATAGAATGCATAAATTGAAATGTAGGCATTAATCATTGTGTGAAGATAGGCCAAGAGGCATGACAGGACACAGCAGGCATCTGCAGAGATGTCAGGACTTGTTTCCAACTGCAAAAACAAGGAATTGGCTTAGCAGCAATTCCACGAAACAAACTCAAACACCAATAACGCCACATGCATAATGAAATAAAATGGAACAGCACAAGGACAAGCAGTTAACATCAAATATTTTCAAAGAAAAGCTGAGCAACTGGGAGAATAAATGCATATCTAACATTAGCAAGGGTAGACTCAAAAATATTGACCCAAAATAGAGCAACAAGCAATTGTCAGATGCATTAGAAAGAAAAATGAGCTTCATACAACCTGCTCAGGTTGGGGGATGGTGTCCATTGGGGACATTACAATAAACAGCAGAAGTACATCAAATGATGATCAGAGGAACAAAGGAGGATCAGAGGGGTAAAGGTGATCACAGAGTACATTCCAAACCCATGGCCTCTACCACCTAGAAGAACAAGGGCAGCAGTTGCATGGGGACACCACAAACTGTGAGCCCCCCTCCAAGTCACACACCATCCTGACTCAGAAATACATCATTGTTCCTTCATCATTGCTGAAACAAAATCCTGGAAGTTCCTCCCTAACAGCACTGTGGATGACAGCAGTGATTCAGGAAGGTGATTTGCCACCTCAAACTACATTTCTCAAGGACGTCAGGACAATAACAAGCCCACATATTGTGAATGAATAAATAAAATGTGGAGTGAAGGGTGATCAGGGAGCTAAGGTTGATTGCAGAGCTAAACGTTGATGGGGAGCTGAAAGGTGATCAGAAAGGGGTTCATGCTCTGTCATATCTTGTACGGTAGGAGGAACTTCCCCTTGCTAAGTCACATAGGTACATCCAGGTGTGGAGGAAGGTACATGGGCATTTGATGGCGATGGCAGTCAAGGGCGAGGGTAGTTGAGGGCATGAACAGCAGAGGGTGAAGGCAGTTGAGGGCAAGGGTAGTTGAGGGTGAGGGCAGTTTATAGTGAGGGCAATTGAGGGTGAAGGCAGTCGAGGATGAGGGCAGCCAAGGGTGAGGGCAGTTGAGGGTGAGAGTCACCCACCCATGGCCCATAATTGTTTTTAGGAACATTTTGGCTTCTTCTCACTCCACAAAAAAAGCAACATTTCAAAAGTTTTGGGGAATCACTCCTTAGGCTGCTCAAGACCCAGAATACCAGTGGGGGTTTCACAGAACAAGCTCTGAAAAGGTAAAACAAATTTAGTAACCCTGGTCTGAAACATGCACAGAAATAGGCCATTCAGCTCCTCAAGCTTGCTGCACCATTCAATTACATCATGGTTGATCTGTACCTCAACTCCAGTTACCCATCTTACTTTTTGGGCAATCCAATGTATTTTGTAAACATTTTCTTTGAACATCTGCTTGTTATAAAGATATTGGACATGGGGAAAATGTTCTCCTTGGTTGGCAGAGAGGAATCATCCAATTGGATAAGGAAGAATCAACTCACTTTGGGATTGGTGAAGGAAGGCAGGGAACTGCACATATGGACATGTTGGGCGACCAATGGCAAGAATGTGGGGCAGGGCAGTTGGAGGCAGGTGGCCATAGAATGAAACTTTCAGGAATATACCCAACCAGGGTTGGCAATCCTACAAGCCAATTGACTGCTGAGGGCACCACAGTGGAGACTGATTTTGACCTCATTCATTACCCACACTGACCAGCATCTTCTAGTACAGATAACTGGATAGAATCAAGACCAGGAAGCCTACCTGGATCTTTCCCCTCCCGAACCCAATGGCACCAAGGTAATTTCTTGCATGTTCTACTGTTGGCCAGCTGAGATCCACTAACTCAATTAATTTTATTATTCAATAAAACACCAGTAAGCTCATTTACATACCAAGGATCAATGAGCTCTGAATGCAATCAAGTTTATTGTTGAGCACGCTGACCTTTTCCATTCATTAATTAATATTGCAAGTTGTTTATTCAACAACAATCATGAAAAAGTGGTATTTATTTTGACATCCCACCCTGATTTTTAAATTAAATTTCTGAGTACCAGCTTCATAATCTGTTTTTTCACCCTATACCATTTCAAAGTTACATTTTTAGTGACTGCCATCCACATATATCACGGAGCTGTTAATTTTCAACCTCAAGCTTCCTCAGCAGAATAAAACAGTAGAGCAGAACAATGAAGCAGCTTGTTTCTTGCCAAAGTGGCATTCTGATGAGCAGACTAAATCCCGGGAGGGGAGGTTAGTGGGGGTGAGGAAAGGAAGGTTTGTGGAAGGGCTTCATGCTCAGGATTCAGGGCCACAATATTGTAACCCGTCCCTCTGACCTGTGGTCCCTTGAGTACAGTCTCTGTTGGGATTGCAAGATCAGGGTATCTACCCTACTATCACTTCATGTTTTATCCCTGTCCAGTTTTTCTTCCCTCCTGTAATCCGTGACTCTGGGGTACAGATCTGCAGGTCCTGAATGATTTGATGGCAGTAGTTAAACTTAAAAAGGATTTAATAGGGTAGATGGAGAGAGAAACAATTTCCTCTTGTTGCAAACCCCATTCCCCCAACTCTGTGCTCGCTGACCGACATTGGCTCCTGGTCAAGCAATGCTTTGATTTCAAAATTCTCATCCTTGCATTCAAATCCTTCCATTGTTTTGCCCCTCCCTATCTCTGTAATCTCTCCAACCCCATAACCCTGCAAGGTATCTGCACTCCTCTAATTCTGCCCTCTTGAGCATCCCTGATTTTAATTACTCTACCATTGGTGGCTGCGCCTTCAGTTGTCTAGGCCCCAGACTGTGGAATACGCTCCCTACTCCTCTCCGTCTTTCCACCTCACTTTCCCCCTTTAAGACACAACGTAAAACCTACCTCTTTGACTGAGCTTTTGGTCACCTGATCTAAAATCTCCTTATGTGGCTCGGCGTCAGACTTTGTGTTTTACCGCTCCTGTGGAGCACCTTGGCATATTTCATGATGCTAAAGGCGCAATATGAACACAAGCTGTTGTTGTTTAAGTTGTTGCTACGGTGGGGGGGACGAAGGACAAGAAGACATCATTTCACGATTGCAGCTGAGCTGCTCGGGAGTGATGTCAGGAAGCACTTTTTCACACAAAGAGTGGTAGACACGTGGCATCCTCACCCAAAACACTGTGGATGCTACAGCAGTTGGAGCTTTGAAAACTGCAGATTTTAGTTGGGTAAGGGGTCACAATATGTAATTACTCTGTACCGTTCAGAGTAATTTCAATAATTGTGACATGCAGCGGCTATCACTGAGTTTGTACCCTGCCGTGTTGCTGGAGCCATTGAGAATGACAATATGTTCTTGCCTAATACAGCTTCTCGAATCCCACTCCGCCCCTCGTCCTATCACAAGCTAGAAGCTGCCCATGGTGCGACCCTCCTGCCTTCCTCCACCTCAACCCTGCCCTTACACATTTATATTTTCATATACCCAAGAACTGCCGTCTGGCCGGGTAGTGCTGAAGGAGGCTGAAGGCCTAACGGATGAGCAGGCTGAAGAGGAAGAAACACCACCACTCAGATCCGGTACCCTCAGCCGTACTTGCACTAAGTGAAACTTAGAGGCCGGCAGTGAGGTGGAATCTGCAAGCGGTGACTCATTGGGCACAAGTGGGCTGCAGCCAGCGCAAGGCGGAAGGGATCGGGCCTACACCCCGGAGGGTGAGGTCACAAGCGAGTTCCCCAGAAAAGAACTCAGATAAGGATTTCGATGGGGTGGCTTAGGGACAAAAGTTAATGAGTGTGTATAATGAAATGCTTTGTGCATTGACAGGGCTGCTAGAAATCTTGTGTCACTGCTGAGAAGCAAGGAGGAGTCCGGCTCCAACTTATCACCGAGCTTTGTGCAGAACTTGGAGCCCATCCTTTCCAGTGTGGAAGTGGTGGCCAACTTCATGAGAACACCTGTGGACCTAAGAGCGATGCAGTGTCCCCTCTCGCTGGTCCACAGGGCCTCTCTGATGTCTCAGATGCAGGGGTGGACGACAAACTATGAGATGTTTGCTATGTCACCTGTTCCAATCTAGAAGGATTCATTGTTAAAAAATAGTCAGGTCCACCTTGGCAGTCTCTGGTGACGCCATCATTGCCTTGTTCTGAAGCTGCAGGTCTGATTTCAATTGGACTGCTCTTAGCTTAGGGGAAATTAGGAGAAAGACCCTAACTGGGTAAGGCCTCCTGTGGAGAGTCCTCCTACTTCTCCAACTATGAACAGTGTGTCTGCTGATGCTCCATCTCCTCTAGAATAAACCCACGGCTGGGCACAAGTGGGTTATGCAACAGCTTTGCAGTAGCAACCAACGCCTTCCAATGTCCAGTACCGCTCCCTTAAGATTCTACCAACTTTCTTGATCTCTTTCAAACACCCAGTACTTCCATGGCCACCGTCCCTCCACCACTGCTGATGCTACAGAGCCAAACGTTATAGGCAATGCTTTATTGCCCCTTTGACTTATCTCCTGGGTCACTTGCAGCTGTGTCCTGAACAGTAGCATTTAATTGCTGAAGCCATTGTAGCGATTGTAAGTTAAACCTTTTCTTCCTCTTATGGGGATCATTTGACTGTAAAGACGAATCAGCCCTAAGCGTGGGGAATCTTAGGGGTAGAGCTTTTTAGCCTTGGTCTTGGAACAAGCATGTAGCCTCACCTGGAGTCTGTTAATAAAGTTTACTGTTTCTTACAAGAAACCAGCCCTGCATTCCAAGTTTATTACAATTGGCTATGAGGATGGGGTAGCGCTTCAGTAGTAGCTCGCCTCGTGACTGTGAGCATTCCAATTTTTAAGGGAAGAAAAGAAGTACACTCACCAGTAAAAGCTCTCTATTTGGCAGAATTGACCTGTAGGACTCCTCTGTCGAGGACAGGAGTCAGTACATAGAGCAACTAGTTTTCTACTTTATGTCAAACAGAGTAATAATGGAGGAGAAACAGAAGGCAATTCTCCTAAGCGTCTGTGGGAGCAAAACGTACAACCTAATCAATAGTCTGATGGCTCTGAACGTGCCAAATTCCAGATCCTTCACTGACCTAGTCAACCTCGTGAAGGGACATTTTTAGCCTTAACCCACTGTGATCAGGCAAAGGTTCAAGTTCAACTCAAGAGTAAGGGCCCCCGGTGAGTTGATCGCAACACACATTGTGAAGTTAAAACAGTTAACAGAGCACTATGACTTTAGTGATGCTTTAAATGATATTTCACAAGATCCTTTGGTTTGCGGCATAAATGCTGACACCATTCGGCGCCGTTTGCTTGCAGAGGCTGAGATAGACCTAAAGCACACCATGGAGATAGCGCTAGCAATGGAGAGTGCTGAGAGGGACTTGCAGGCTTTGCAGAGTAGGCAACATAGCGTTGTTCTGCAGCTAGGGTGGGAACCTAGAGCGGGGCATTGTCCCTACCGCTGGAAAAAATTAAAATAAATACTGGAAGTAGCTCACCAGTAATCCAGAAGTTAACGTGTTACCATTGTGGGGGAAATCATGTACCTAAAGTGTGCAGATTTAAAGAGGCAGAATACCACTACTGTCACAAAAAAGGGCACGTTGTTAAACAGTGCAGGGCTAGATCAAGGCAGCCATTCAGACAGCAGGTCAAGTTAAATGAAGTGTACAATATAGATGAGCCAGAAGCTAGTGAGGCTGATGTTTATTCCCTACATAATCTGAAGGCCAGGAAAACTAACCAATCACCGTTACCCTTCAAGTGAATGGGAAGCCACTAGTCACGGAGGTTGACACAAGAGCACCGACCACAGCGGCGGGAGAACACATCTTTAAATGCCTTGGAGAAGGTAGCCAGCCATTGAGTTTGGAGAAAACCGCTGCTCAATTAAAAACATACAGGAGAAGCAATACAGGTGAAAGGCATCACCTCTGTACCTGTATCATACAGACAATAGTTGCCAATAATAGCTGTAACAGGAGAAGGACCGAACCTTCTGGGCCGTGATGGGTTGAAAGAAATCAAACTAAACTGGTCAGAAATTTTTCAGGTCAGGACGAGAAGAAATCCTGAGTTGACAAGGGAGTTTGATGGTGTCTTTTGGAATGAGATAGAAGAAGCGAAGAACCTTCACAGGAAGCAAGGATCCCTTTGTTAGAGTTGGTTCCACAGGAAAATCATGAAAAGGAGCTAAACGAATGCAGTGCCACTCTGAACCAACTGAAGAAACGGTGGAAGAAAAAAACCAACAGCGTTCAATGTTCCAAGAAGAAGCCAAAAGATACAAACAGGAGACAGAAGAACTGAAGAATCAGTTGATGGAGACAAGGGAAGCACTAGAAGAAAAAGAACTTTCCGAGATGCAAATGGGTAACTCAACCCCTGCACTGAACCAAGATAAGATTTCACCAGAGAGAAATCCAGCTGACTGTGAAATCAAAATGAACAAAACACAGCAAACACAGAAAGTAAAAAACAGAAATCAAATCTGAAAAGCCAATAGGAAATGCATCCAGAACCCTCTCTGCAGCGGAGAAATGTTACTCTCAAATTGAATAAGAGGCTTATCTGTCATATTTGCAGTAAAGAGGTTCCATCAATATTTGCACAGTTGACACTTCACCACAGTGTCAGATCCGAAACCTCTGTATGTTTGTTTAGTGAAGGTAAGGTAATCCCACCGATAGTCTCTGCTAAAATTCAAAGATGGGCTTTCATTTTGTTGGCATATGAGTACACTTTTATGAGCGGTCCAGGTGTGTGTGCATATTGCAAATGCAGACACCCTCAGTCATCTCCCTTTGTCCGATAGTATTACACATGTTCCAGTACCTCAAGCGGTGGTACTTGTGTTGAATTTCTTGGACTCCTCACTAGTCTGCGTGAGATAGATAAAGAATTGGACATATCGGGATCCAATTTTAGCAAGAGTCCGTGAACAGGTATTGCAAGAATGGTTAAATGCACAAGTTTCTTATGAATTAAAACCATTCTTTGCCTGTAGATCTGAACTGAGTTGTCAAGATGGCATCTTGTTATGGGGAGTAGGAATCGTTATCCCTGTGCAAGGGAGAGTACCATTATTGGAAGAACTTCATAGTGCGCAACCTGGTATTTCAAAAATTAAGATGCTTGCATGAAGTTATATCTGGTGGCCAGGTACAGACAGTAATATAGAAAAAAAATGGTTGAGCACCATCTCCAGTGTCAGCAACAGCAGAAGTTGCCTATTTCAGCCCCAAAGCATGTGTGGGAGTGGCCTGGTCAACCCTAGGTTAGACTACATATAGACTATGTAAGTCCATTTCTAGGTACCATATTTCTTGTGATCATTGACATACATTCAAAGTGGATGGATGTGTTTGAAGTGAGATCACCTACTTTACCATCGAAAAACTGCGCCAGAGTTTCAGTGTCATGATTTACCTGAAGTTATTGTGTCAGACAATGGTACTGCTTTCACTAGTACCGAATTTCAAAGATTCATGAACCTAAATGGGATTAAACACGTCAGAACAGCACCGTATCATCCCTCGTCCAATGGGTTAGCAGAAAGAGCAGTAGAAACCTTTAAAACAGGCATGAAGAAGCTATCAGAGAGAACATTAAAAACATGAATTTCAAGATTTTTGTTCAGCTATCGCACAACTCCTTCTGAATTGTTAATGAAGCATTGACTTCGTACAAGATTGAGTTTGGTATTCCCTAATTTAGAGGAGAAGGTGGAGAGAAACCAGAGTAGTCAGAAAGTGAACCATGATGTTCACAGTAAAGGTCGAGAATTTGTTGTGGGAGAGCCAATTTTTGTACGAAATTTTGTGACTGGACCAAGATGGGTTCCTAGTACAATCATTTCTGAAACAGGACCTTTACCTTATCAGGTAGAAGTGGAAGACAGGATTGTTAGGAAGCATGTGGATCATCTCAGAAGTCAAGAAACCCTCCAACAACCAGTTAATCCACCTGAAATCGAAGTCGAACCTTTGACCCCTGAAGTGCTAGATCGACAAAGAATAGATATACTCGATGTCTCTGTTGCAGTAAATAATTCTGAACTGCCACTGTCTAAGGATGTCCCTGATGCTGCAGTTCCTGTTCAAGTCGACTCGATGGAAGAACATCCAGTTGTAGAGCTGCACTGCTCTACACAAATTCAAAAACCTCCTTGAAGACCTCCTTGTATCTAATATGGGAAAAAATATTTTTGTAAATAAGAGGGTAAAGCAAAATTAAAGGGGGAGGATTGTAGTAATTGTAAGTTAAACCTTTTCTTACTGTTATGTGGATCATGTGACTTTACAGACAAATCAACCCTAAGCGCAGGGAATCTTAGGGATGGAGTTTTTTTTGCCTTAGTCTTGGAACAAACATGTAGCCTCACTGTAAATAAAGTTTACTGTTTCTTACAATAGACCAGCCCTACATTCCATGTTTATTACAGACATCCTAATAGCTTACTGACAACCTAGATGCCCTGAGGTATTATGCACCTACATGTTATTGAAACCTAACACAACTAGTGTGATTTTGGATGGGATGTAAAGCCAAAGCCCTGTCTGCTCTCCCTCAGGTGGATATAAAAGATTCCACAGAATTATTTCCAAGAAAAGCAGGAGAGTTGCCGCCAGGAGACAATACTTACCCTCAGTCGATGTCTCAGAAAGCAGATCATCTGGTCTCTGTAACATTGTCGTTTGTGGAATTTGTGTGTTTGGAAATTTGTGGCCACATTTGCTACTTTGACTGCACTTCAGACGTATTTCATTGGCTGTAAGAGGCTTGGGGATGTCCTGAGGCCTTGAGGAAGACTACATGAATGCCAAATGTTTCTTCCTGCTCATTTATGTCATCTCATTGATGTCTTGCATGCAAGTGAGAGAAACATTCAGCTCTCTTTGCTGGAGGCAATTCCCCACCCGTCTGTTGTTTGAAGCAGATTTGGAGCATGAGCGACAAAATAGCAACAAGCATGCATCCTGCTTCCTAAGGGCTGGTTGGGAACCTGATACTTGCTTCCACAAGGAGAGCTGTCCACACTGGCTGCCCTCAGTTGGTATTGAGAGCACAGGTTGGGAGTAGTTTACATTCACAAAGGATCCGAGGCAGCTCTGCCTGAGATTTGGAAGTTTTCAGTAGGACAGCATAACCCATAAGGCCCTGTTAAACACAACTGGCCAGTCTACCAGACCTATACTCCCTTTGGTATGAAGCCAGAAACCCCCTCCAAGTGTCTCACACTGTTTTACTCCAAAGTGGAGCTGGAACTTGAATCATCAACTGACTGTACTTTTTGAAGGTGGTGGTGAGCTGCCTTCTTGAACCGCTGCAGCCCATGTGGCGTAGGTACACCCACAGTGCTGTTAGGGAGAGATGTTCCAGGATTTTGACCCAGAGACAGTGAAGGAACAGTGATATATTTCCAAGTCAGGATAATGCGTGGCTTGGAGGGGAACTTGTTGGTGGTGGTTTTCCCCTGTACCTGCTGCCTTTGTTCTTCTAGGTGGTAAAGATCACGGGTTTGGAAGGTTTGAAGAAGCCTTGGTGAATTGCTGGTTGTGGTAGATCAGTCAGTCTGGAATGGATCAGACAGTCCTGAAATGGATCCAACAGTTTGGAGTGGATCAGACAGTCTGGAAAGGATCAAATAGCCTGGAGTGGATCAGACAGTCTGGAATAGATCCTGAAGTGGAGCAGACAGTCTAGAATGGATCATACAGTCTGGAGTGGATCAGACAGTCTGGAGTGGATCAGACAGTCTGGAATAGATTCTGAAGTGGAGCAGACAGTCTAGAATGGATTAGACAATCTGGAGTGGATCAGACAGTCTGGAGTGGATCAGACAGTCTGGAGTGGATCAGACAGTCTGGCGTGGATCAGACAGTCTGGCGTGGATCAGACACTCTGGCGTGGATCAGACACTCTGAGCTGGATCAGACTCTCTGAGCTGGATCAGACACTCTGGGCTGGATCAGACACTCTGGGCTGGATCAGACACTCTGGGATGGATCAGACACTCTGGAATGGATCAGACACTTCGGGGTGGATCAGACACTTGGGTAGATCAGACTCTCTGGGCTGGATCAGTGGTACTTGTGGAATGCTCTCATCGCTTTTCTCACTACATTAGTGGCCAACAGTGAATGTTCAACCTGCCTCCACCTTCTCAGTCGCGAATGTTCATTACCCACTTACGCATAAGCACCAATTAATCAATTTCAACAGTGGGTTTAAAAAAAATGAGGAAAAATAATACGTTAATTGAAATGCAAGCCCATTAAAACTAATCCTCTCTTCAGAGCAATTCATCTGTGGTTACTAAGGTTTGGATTAAACCCAAGCAGTTAAAGGGTCTTTGAAAGATTTGCTTGGAAAATCCTCCTTTATCATAACATTGTCAACAGTTCTGTTTCCTTGTTTTGAAATCCAATCAGTTCAAATGTAAGAGTTGCATAAGTGAAGTCGATACCACTGGAGTTGTTTAATGGAGACCCAGACCTCTGTAAACAGCAGAGTTAAGCACGGCTTTGAAAGCCCAGTGACTTAGGAAGGTAGGAATTGGGAACAGGAGTTGGCCATTCAGCCCCTCGAGCCAGCTCCACCATTCAACTAGATCATGGCTGATCTACTGCCTCAACACCATTTTCTTATACTAATACTGTATCCCTTGATGTCTTTAATATCTAACATACTCAATGGGCAGAATTTTCCCATCGGCAATTTGGGGGCGGGGCCCACTCACCGATGGGAAAATGATGCGGGATGACATTGGGAGGAACCCCCGATGTCATCCCGGTCCATTTAAATATTGAGGAATGCGGGCGGACAGAGAAATCAGCTGTCCACCCGCCGACCTGTCAATGGCCAATAAAGGCCATTGACAGGGTAATTAAGATCATTAAATGCTCTGCCCGTCCAGCCTTAAGGCTGGTGGACAGGCCAGGAGCCCCAGCGGGTTCCTGATTATACATGAAACCTCATCCACTGGCGGGATGAGGTTTCATGTCTGTTTTTAAAAACTATAATAAAGTTTATGGCCTTTTTAATAACATTTCCCATCTCGTGTGACATTGTCACATGAGGGAGACGTTAATAATTTTCATATTTTTCTATTTTTAATGTTTTTTAACCTGTCAGTAATCTCCCTGAGACAGGACTTAGTCTCAGGGAGCAGTGTGCGCGTGCCGAAAGAGCGCACTTTGACAGCTGGGGAATCCCCCCACCCCCACACAGCAAGTGCATAGCACTTCCCGTCAGGCAGGCTGCTGGGGGGGCCTTAATTGGCCCGCCCATTCAAAATGGCAGCGGGCCCCGTTTCGCCGGCGGAGTTTGGCTGCGGACCCGCCGCCGAGCCGGTGGAGCCCCCCCGCCCATCCATGTAAAAATTCTGGCCAATGGCTGAGCCTCCACCACCCTCTGGGGCAGAGAATTCCAAAGATTCACCACCCTCGGAGTGAAGAAATTCCTCCTCATCAAGGTCTTAAATGGTCTACCTCTTATCCTGAGACAGTGTCCCCTGGTTCTAGACACTCCAGCCAAGGAGAACATCCTTCCTGTATCTACCTCGTCGAGCCTGTAAAAATTTTGTTTCAATAAGATCAACTCTTATTCTTCTAAACTTGAGAGAATACAGGCCCAGTCTCCTCAATCTCCTCATAGCACAATCCCACCATCCCAGGAACCAGTCTGGTGAACCTATGTTGCACTCCCTCTATGGCAAGTATATACTTCCTTAGTTAAGGAGACCAAAACTGCACACAATACTTCAGGTGTGGTCTCACCAAGGCTCTGTATAATTGCAGTAAGACTTCTTTACCCCTCTGTACTCAAATCCTCTTGCAATAAAGGCCATTTGCCTGTCTAACTGCTTGTCACAACTGCATGTTAGCTTTCAGTGAATTGTGTAAAAGGACACTCAGGACCCTTTGCAAATCAACATTTCCCAACCTCTCTCCATTTTAAAAGATACCCCGTATTTCTGTTCTGCCTACCAAGGTGGATAACTTTACATTTTTCCACATTATATTCCATCTGCCAGGTTCTTGCTCACTCACTTAGCCTGTCTAAATTTCCTTGAAGCCTCTTAGCATCCTCTTTGCAACTTCCATTCCCTCTGAGTTTTGTGTCATCAGCAAACTTGGAAATGTTACATTTAGTCCCCACGTCCAAATCATTGAGATGGATTGCGAATAGCTGGGGCCCACACACTGGTCTTTGTGGTGCACCCCCACTACCCACAGCCTGCCAACCTGAGAATGATCCGTTTATTCCTACTCTCTGTTTTCTGTTTGCTGATCAATTCTCAATCCATGCCAGTATGTTACCGCCAATCCCATGTGCTCTAATTTTGCTTACTAACCTCTAGTGTGGAACCTTATTGGAAGCCTTCTAAAAATCCAAATATACCCCATTCAATGGTTCTCCCTCATATATTCTTCTAGTTATCTCCTCAAAAAACTCTAACGAGTTTGCCAAACATGGTTTCTCTTTCGTAAATCCATGTTGACTTTGCCCAATCCTACCATTATTTTCTGAGTGTCCACTTATCACATCCTTTAGAATAGATTCGAGTATTTTCCTTAATACTGATGTCAGGCTAACAGCTCAGTAGTTCCCTATTTTCCCTCTCCCCGCTTTCCTAAATAGTGGGTTACAACCTGCAGAAATCATTCCACAATCTGTAGAATTTTGGAAGGTGACCACCAATGCACCCATTCTCTCCAAAGCCACCTCTTTCAACACTCTGGAATGTAAATCATCAGGTCCAGGGGATTTATCAACTTTCAGTCCATTAATTATTCCACTTCGGCTTTTTAACTACTGTTAATTTCTTTCAGGTCCTCGGCCTCGCTAGTCTCTTGGTTCTTGAGTATTTCAGGGAGGTTTTTTGTGTTCTCCTCCTTAGAGACTAACACAAAATATCTGTTTAGTTTTGCTGCCATTTCTTTATTTTCCCCATTATAAAATCTCCAGTCTCTGCCTATAATGGGCCCACATTTCTCTTTGTTGACCTTCCCCTTTTTACATACCTACAGAAGTCTCCACAGTCCATTTCTATGTTTCTTGCTAGCTTACTTTTACATTGTGTTTTCTCTTTCTTTATCAGTTTCCTGGTCCTCCTTTGCTTAATTCTAAAATGCTCCCAATCCTCAGGTTTACTACTTTTTTTTGGCAACTTCATAAGCCTTTTCCCTCAATCTAATACAATCTTTAACTTCTATTGTTAACCATAGTTGGATCACTTTTCCTGTTGGGTTTTTGTGTCTCAACAGAATGCAAATTCGTTGTCAACCATGTATTAATTCTTTAAATGCTAGCCATTGTCTGCCTACCGTCATACCTTTTAATAGAGTTTCCCAATCTACCACAGCCAACTTGTCCCTCATACTTCTGTAGTTTCCTTTGTTTAGATTAAAGACCCTAGTTTCAGATTGAACTACATTATGTTAATGTAAAATTCTATCATACTATGGTCACTCTTCCCTAAAGGCTCCTTTACAATGAGATTATTCATTTGCATTTTCTCATTGCACAATACTAGATCTAAAATATAGCCCGTACTCTAGTTGATTTCTCAGCATACTGTTTTAGAAAACCATCTCAAATATGTTCCAGGAATTCGGCCTCCATAGCATTAGTGCTAACTCGGTTTACCCAATGTATATGTAGATTGAAGTCTCCCATGATTACTGAATTACCCTTGTTACATGCACCTCTAATTTTCTGAATTATACCGTGCCCTACATTACCACTACTATTTGGTGGCCTATAAACAACTCCTACCAATGTTTGCTGCCCCTTGCTGTTTCTTAGCTCCACCCAAACAGATTCTACATCTTGATCTTCCGATCTAAGATACCGTCTCACGAACGTACTGATCTCATCCTTTATTAATAGCATTCCGCCATCTCCTTTTCCATTTTGCTTCTCCTTCCTATATGTTGAACACTCTTGAATACTCAGTCCCCAAACTTGATCACCCTGTAGCTACATCTCCATAATGGCAGTTAGATCATACCTCTGTTTGTGCCATCAACTCATCTAACTTATTGCGAATGCTTCATGTATCCAGATAGAATGCCTTTAATTCTCTCTTTTCACTATGTTCACAACCTCTAGCCTTATCTGCTGATCCTCTCTTAAGTTTGTATGCTCCGTCCCTTCCTGCCACTCTCTAATTATTATTTCCTTCAATGCTACCTTGCTCTCTTGCTCTCTCTTCTCTCCTTAATTTATCGTATCTTCCCTCACATGATCCCTCAACCCCACTATTTAGTTTAAAGCCCTCTCTACTCCCCTACTTATACTACTCATCAGAACACTGGTCTCAGAACGATTCAGGTGACCATTCCAACGGCACAGCTCCCACTTTCCCCAGTACTGGTGCCAATGCCCCATGAATGGAAATCCATGTCTCTGATGCCAATCTTTCAGCCATGCATTTAACTCTCTAATATTATTTACCCTATGTCTATTTGCTTGTGGCTCAGGTAATAATCCAAAGATTATAACTTTTGAGGTTCCAATTTTTAATTAAGTCCTCAGTTGTTCATAGTCTCTAAACAGGACCTCTTTCCTAGTCCTATCTATGCTGTTGGTTCCCACGTGGACCACGACAACTGGATCCTCCCCCCCCTCCCACTGCAAGTTCCTCTCCAGCCCAAAGCAGGTGCCCTGAACACTGGCACCAGGCATGCAACACAGTCTCTGGTCTCTTGGCTGCAGAAGATGTGTCTATCCCCCTGACTGTGCTGTCCCTAATTACCACTACGTTTCTATTAACTCCCCCTCGCTTGAATGGCTTCCAGTACCATGGTACCATGGTCAGTTTGCTCATCCTGCAGCCCCCACTTTCACCCATGCAGGCAGCAAGAACCTTGAACCTGTTGGACAATTGCAAAGGCTGAGGTTCCTCCACTTCCACCTTCTCGATCCTCGATACCTGTCTCACTTGCAGTCACATCCTCCTGTCCCTGACCATGAACCAGATCAGGTGACCCTATCTTAAGGGTGTGACTGTCTCCTGGAATAAAGTGTCCAAATAACTCTCCCCCTCCCTAATGTGTCTGCAGCTCAGCCTCCAGCTCAATGACTCCAAACCTAAAGTTCCTCTAGCTGTAGACACTTACTGCAGATGTGTTTGCCCTGATTCACACTAATGTCCACGAACTCCCACATTCTGCAGCAGCCACACATCACCAGCCCTGCCACCTTGATAACATGTAATTAATTAAACCCATGTTAAAGGAAAATTTCCCTTTAGTACAATGTTGGATTTCTCATATCTCATCAATACCCAATCCTTCTTCAACAGCGCCTTCTAAACCTGTGACCTCTACCACCTAGGAGGAAAAGGACAGCAGATATATGGGAACACCACCACCTGAAAGTTCCTCTCCAAGTCACACACCATCCTGACTTGGAAATATTTCACCGGTCCTTCACTGTCACTGGGTCAAAATCCTGGAACTCCCTCCTAACAGCAATGTGAGCATACCTATACCACAGGAACTGCAGCGGTTCAAGAAGGCAGCTCACCACTGCGCTCTCAAGGGCAATTAGGGATGGGCAATAAATGCTGGCCTAGCCAACGACACTTACATTCCATGACTGAATTAAAGAAAACATTTTCAAGATGGTATCTAGATCTGAGCTAAATGGAGCAGAACCTATAAGACATAGGAGCAAAAATTAGGCCATTCGGCCCATTGAGTCTGCTCTGCCATTCAATCATGGCTGATAAGTTTCTCAACCTCATTCTCCCGCCTTCTCCCCGTAACCTTTGATCCCCTTATCAATCAAGAACCTATCTATCTCGGTCTTAAATACACTCAATGACCTGGCCTCCACAGCCTTCTGTGGCAATGAATTCCATGGATTCATCACTCTCTGGCTAAAGAAGTTTCTCCTCATCTCTGTTCTAAAAGGTCTTCCCTTTACTCTGAGGCTGTGCCCTCGGGTCTTAGTCTCTCCTACTAATGGAAACATCTTCCCCACGTCCACTCTATTCAGGCCTTTCAGTATTCTGTAAGTTTCAATCAGATTCCCCCTCATCCTTCTAAGCTCCATCGAGTATAGACCCAGAGTCCTCAAACGTTCCTCATATGTTAAGCCTTTCATTCCTGGAATCATTCTCGTGAACCTCATCTGGACCCTCTCCAGGGCCAGCACATCCTTCCTGAGATATGGGGCCTAAAATTGCTCACAATATTCTAAATGTGGTCTGACCAGAGCCTTATAAAGCCTCAGCAGCACATCCCAATAATGATATAAAAACAGAAAATGCTGAAAATGCTCAGCAGGTCAGGCAGCATCTGTGGAGAGAGAAACCTGTTTGTGACCTTTCATCAGGTGAAGGCCTGAAACGTGAACTCGGTTTCCCTCTCTACCGATGCTGCCAGACCTGCTGAGTTTTTATTATTTACTGGAGATAAGAAGAGTGTAGAGCAATAACTCATGCAGTTCAACTCTCTCTAAGCAATGCAGACATAGGCTCTTATCCATGTGAAATAACGTGCACACTCACGGCGCAGTGCACTAACAGAAAGAGATTATCTGCACAATATCACGTTGCTGTTTATGGGATCATGCGGGGTGCAATTTGGTTGAAAAGTGCTGTGGAGGTGCTGGGATTGAGAAAGGTGCCGCACAAATTCAGGTTCCTTCTTTCATACTATACAATGATCTTACAAAACTGCTGTTAGCAAGCTGATTAAGGTCAAGGTTGCGAACAGTATTTTCACACTGGAGGTGAGAGGGAAAGCACACGGCTTGATATTCAAATGACTATCCAGACTCTGAAGAGGTGCGAGCGAATAGTAATGTTTTACTCTCGCCCAACGAAGAGTTTTTAACGCTTCCATTTTCTCTTCTCCTGCGATGGATCATTAGCTCATTGATCTCTACTTGCGATCGTCCATCCTCTTGCAGCAATCCTGTGGAGCGGCTGGAATTCTTGGTTGATGTTCTGAAATCTCAGAGCCTGAGGTTATTCTCGCTATTCGATGGTTGATGAGCGTTGAAGGCCGGTTTGGGCCCTGATAAAATGATTTGTCCAGACAAACATTTCAGGCTCTGTCTTTTGTCTCGGTTCCCATCTCGTACTGCCATGACATGTGGTAAACATTCAACCCTTGATTTTAAACAGTCGGGGGGTGTGGGGGGGGGGGTGGTGAGTCTCCTCCTGTACCAATCGGACCCACTGCAAATCTTAAATTGCAGGTGGCAATTAGGACACCCATCCCAAGCTGGTGGGGTCCTCTTTAGACATGCAGGTGAAGCCCTGGGGACCATCCTCATGGCCCCAATATTTATCCCTCAATGAAGAAATTATCTGGTGGTTATCATATGGCTACCAATGTTGTGCACATCGTGTCCGTCCCATTTCTTACGTTATGAAAGTTCAGAGTACTCCACTGATTGTAAAGTGCTTCTGTAAACACTGAGCTCGTGAAAGGCGCTATACGAATGCAAGCCTCCCATTTTGCCAAGATCCTAATATTCACGCCAAAGAATCCTGAAGGTGCTGGCTATATTTCAACGTGTTTTCCTTCCACACATCCTCAGAATGGTTTTTGCACATTTGCCTTGCATGTAAACAAGGGGAATTTGTATGCGTTCTTCCGTGATCAGCAACTACCTTTATCCAGCAAAGGGCACCTGGAGCGATCGTAACTCACTACAGCAGCTGTTCCTTGAATTGCAAACTGCCCTTGCTCACTTTAACTGTGACAGATAGTATCGTTGTGATTATTTTTTCCCCCCCCCACCCCCAGGCACCTTCCACGCCGCACTCTCTCTCTCTCTCTCTCTCTGACTACCACACTGGTATTTAAGAATTTGTTCATCAAACTGCTATCAGCAATGAAGAGATTAGATAAATTATCTCTCAGCCACCGTGGATGCAATAGATTCATAAAGCGCCATAAAGGAATATTAAGCATCATGTCATCTGATGCTCAGAAGCTTAATTCAATGTTTTCACACATCACGGATCCTTATTTATTACATACAGCACTCGTTCTTTTAGAAAATGATTGTGCCATAAAAATAATTGTTGGGTGAATCATCTTTTATCAAAATGCGACACCATGCTTCAAATTCTCTGCCGGTGTTTCAGTGAGAGCTGTGTGTGTGTGTGTGTGTGTGATAACTGAGGGAAACCACCTTCCCGGCTCCAGTTCCTAATCCCACCCCCCCCCTCCCCACTCACAGAGAGAAGAAGCTGCAGGCACCCGAATCACTGGACTTTGAAGATTTGAGAAGCCCGAGTGAAGGTGTAAGGCTATAAGACGTAACCACACCCCCCCCCATCCCGACCATCAGAATCCCAGGGCCATAGCGATCCCTTCTTGTGTTTACTATTAGTGTATTTCGTGATCATCAGAGTGAGGTTTGCTGTCAGTTCCGGGAGCAGTTGGTGGTTTAGGAACTCCTAGATCAAGGTCTCTGTGGTGCCGCTGGCAATATATCTCAATAACAAATCTCAGGAGGTGCATCCCCTTGTCCTGGTATTCCAACATTTCCTTCACCAGCCATACTGTGCCAGCTCCAGGGAGCTTGCTAATTAGCGCCAAAAAATAGAGACAAGTTTTATTTCGTAGTCTCATGCCCATTATGAACCGGATTCAAACTTTCCAAACTCATGTTGCGTGGGTCTCATTATCTACATTCAAAAAAAGAAAGGTAGACTCATCTAATCAGTCTGGACTAGCTTTGAAGACAGGTCCCAGAGTGAATGCCGAGTGCCTAATCCACTGTGTCATCCATTCCTTCACACGGCAACTCTGATTAAAGTGAAGCAGTTACCTAGCAACAAGTCTGCGGTTGGCTTGTTTGCTGAATGGTTTTCTCTTACTTTGTGGATTAGTGTCTGGTTTCCTGGCTTCTGTGGCGCGATGACAGATAATGGTTTACTCGCTATTCCTTCAACAAGATCATGGAAGTGTCGATGATTGTTGAAAAACGGACCAAAAGTCAAGCGTCCGGGACTCGTCACTGAATTCTGTACCCAGACAATGTTCCAGTTAACCAATGGGTTTTCCTGTCTCTGGTATCTCCTCAATGGCAGACAGACAGAAAGAGGATGTTGATTTGTGCTGTTTCCCCTAAAAGTCATTTGCCATGGTGTCTTTGTGACATCAACTAAGCATCTCTCCAGTGAATCCATATTTTGTTCACTGTACACATTTTTCGAATGAAGGACCTGGATTAATTTACCTGGACTGGGGCAAGAATTCTTCCCCGCTCCTTTAGCGACAGCATCTGGTCCAAAAGTTTGTCCGGGTTTTTTGCTTTAGGGGGATCAAAGGCTTCTTGTCTTTTATTTGTGCTCAGGTTGTGGACAATCCTGATGAGCCGCCTTTATTGCACATCTCAAGTTGCCCATTAGAAGTTGACAGTCGGTCTTCTTGCTTTGTGGCCATTGTTTTCCCAACAAAGTGGGATACCACCCTGAGGGCACCGTGATCTGGGAGAGGAATCCCTCGTAGGCCCAGACCAAGGAAGCGGCTTCGCTTTCCCAACATTAGGGAATCATTTTGTAATCCCTAATTCAAACCTGACAGTTTAACAAAAACAAAAACAGAATAACCTGGAAAAACTCAGCAGGTCTGGCAGCATCGGTGGAGGAGAAAAGAGTTGACGTTTCGAGTCCTCATGACCCTTCGACAGAACTAGGTGAATCCAAGGAAGGGGTGAAATATAAGCTGGTTTAGAGGGGGCGGGGGTGGGGGGGGGGAAGTGGAGGGGGGGTTGTTGGGTGGGGGGAGAGAAGTGGAGGGACAACACCTCATCTTCCGACTAGGCACTTTACAGCCTTCCGGACTGAATATTGAATTCAACAACTTTAGGTCTTGACCTCCCTCCTCCATCCCCACCCCCTTTCTGTTTCTTCTCCCTTCCTTTCATTTTTTTCCAATAAATTATATAGATTTTTCTTTTTCCCACCTATTTCCATTATTTTTAAATATTTTTAAATCTTATATGCTCCCCCCACCCCCACTAGAGCTATACCTTGAGTGTCCTACCATCCATTCTTAATTAGCACATTCGTTTAGATAATATCACCAACTTCGACACCTATGTGTTCTTTTGTTCTGTTGTCTGTGACATCTTTTGATGATCTGCTTCTATCACTGCTTGTTTGTCCCTACAACCACACCAACCCCCTCCACTTGTCTCCCCCCATCCAACCCCCCCCCCCAAACCAGCTTATATTTCACCCCTTCCTTGGATTCACCAAGTTCTGTCGAAGGGTCATGAGGACTCGAAACGTCAACTCTTTTCTTCTCTGCCGATGCTGCCAGACCTGCTGAGTTTTTCCAGGTAATTCTGTTTTTGTTTTGGATTTCCAGCATCCGCAGTTTTTTGTTTTTATTTTTGTTTTTATCTTACAGTTTAACAGTTGGCCCTAACGCTACAATCCAAACAGTTGGGTTTTTGCAACGATCCTGCCATACCTTTATTCTGTTTTTGGGTGCCAAACAGACTCAATTAATTATTACCATTAATTAACTTCAAGAGTTACCATTGTAGGATTTGAACTTACAAATGTTAGGGTTGGTAGTTCAGTGTCATGGCCACTGTACAAGCATGACCTTGAAAGGTCATGAGGACTCGAAACGTCAACTGTGCTCTCCTCCGCCGTGGCTGCCAGACCTGCTGAGTTTTTCCAGGTATTTCTGTTTCTGTTTTTGTTTTATGACCTTGAATCCCCCTCCCTGCCTCACCCACCCACCTGCTGACAAGCGGAGAAAATCTTTTGAAGGGAATAATGGGATTAAAACAAATGGACTGACTGAGACACCCACTGAATGTTTTCTGCATTTTATTCTGTGTTGCAAGGACTCAGTTACAAGTTCCAGTGGGTGAGGTGTTTTGGGGGGACTGAATCTCTGCTGAGTGAGAGACCTTGGGAACCGATTTTTCTCAAAAAGTGAGATCTTAACAATCGCTGCCACAATGCTTTACACCCAAAAAGAAATGAGTGACGAGTTTCAGTGACTGAGGTTATAGAGCAGACATTTTATCCAGAGCAAAGAACCCACGAGTAACAAAATGAATAGTCAGCGACCTGAACCGTTAACTCTGTTTCTCTCTCTCCGCAGCCGCCGCCTGGGTCGGTTTCAGCATTTTCTGTCCTTATATGAAATAAATGAATGACTCGTGAAGCGATGGTTTGGTGGCTTGGTTGCGAAAGGGTATTTTCGACAGGGCAGTAGCAGAACTTCTAATGTCATGTGGGCCTGAATTTGACCCTTGGGTGGGATGGGGTCATGACCTGTCAGGCAACGGACCACCAGCCGCAGTAATTGGCCCCGAATTGGCTGCCGGGGTGGGCTGTGGCGGGGGGGTGTGCCGAGGGGGGTTGCGGGAAGAGGGCGGGCGATGATGTCATCGCGGGGGCGGGGTGAGCGCTTCGAGACGGCTCCCTGAAGGCAGACAGTTGCCTCTGGGGGGGTGGGGGGGCGGGAGTGCTGCAGAACCTTCCAATGATTAAATAAAGGTTTAAAAAGTTGCCAAAAAGATGTCCGGGCATCACAATCAAGCACCTGAAAATAGACCTCCTAAAAATACTGTCATTTTACTTTATAACAGAGGTCCCATACCGTCCTTGGATGAGTTTTGATGAAAAATGCAAAGGCCGCCTGGCCGATTGGCTCCTCCGCCAACTGTGAGGTTGGACGGGCTACAAAAAAAAATCGGAGAAAATTGCGCCATTAGAGGCTTAAGAGGCCTGGTATAAGAGGCCTTAGTTTTCGGCGGGCGTGCTTCTGACTCTTGCATGTGCCTGCCGAGCGAAACATCGCCCGAGTGCGTGATGACACTGGGATGCCGGCCCGATGTCTTCTCGGGTGACTTTACGCCCGTTCGGGTCAGGGGGGGACGGGCACCCGCTCGCCTGCAGGGTGTAAAATTCTGCCTCGCGTAGTTGGAGTCAATAACATGGATGCTTTTAAAGAACATGCGAGGGAGAAAGACACGGAAGAACGTGCAGGTGGGGTTAACTGAAGTCAAGTGGGAGGAGGCTCACATGAATACATGCATGGACAGGTTGGATGAAAGGGCCCGTTCCTGTGCTGTAAATTTTATGAATTTGTGCCTACTGATCTTCAACATCCACCTGTAACAACTAGAACAGATGGATGGGCTTCAGTTTAATATTTCATCTAAAGATGTTGCCTCCAACTATATCTTCTCCCTAAGTATTGTATAGAAGTGTCAGTTGGGAGAATCATTGAGTCAAGGATGAAGTAACCTGTATAAGTAAGGGTCTAAATTAGGTTTTTTTTTTACTGTAAACCAACCGAGCAGCTATGGACATTATTGGCTGAAAAGCTCTGTTGCCTAACACAGATGGATCACCATTACCAACTCATCCATTAACATTTAATTTAACCTTGCTCTACGTAGGCAAGCGATTAACATCTGCAACTGTTCTTATCCTCCTGCATCTGCAGACATTCTAATTCCCTCCACTTTTCTTCCATTGAATTACATTACCTTTTAGGTTATCAACAGCTATTTGAGTGACTCTGAGTCAATGGCTCTGATCTTCACTGGGATGTGATTTCCAAGCAAGGGGATGCAATTCTGGCGACTCGAACGTTGTGGAGTTTTAACTCTACAGCAGCTTGGATGTCCTCTGAACAGGATCCCCTGCCAAGGAGCCATCCTGACTGACAGGCTTACATCCCCATCGACTGGGGATCACTGCACAAGAGGCTGAAGCCCAGGAACAGTCGTGGGCTTGTGCAGGGTGGAGGACTGCAAGGGCGGTTGGGGTAGATGAGTGAGGGCCTAGTGTATTTTAGGGGGTGCAGGGTTGATTGCAGAAGAGATCTGGAGCAGAGATCAGAGTGTTGGTGACCACAAAGGGCTTGAAGTAGTTGGTGATCGTGAGAAGAATCAGTGATCGAGGGGATCCGATTGTGGTGGGGAGGGGAGGTGGGAAGGGGGTGACGTTTGCAGTTGGGGGACTGAAACTGTCCATAACTTATCACTAATTGGTAATCTCATTCAGAGAGGTCGTACTTGCGTGGGCAACAGAACTATTCAACTGGTGCAGCAAGGCTGGAATTACGATACTTTGAAGGGGAGCCTTTATACAAACATAGGCCTGAATCTTCCCCTCAGCGGGCACACGCAATTGGCAGGCCCGAATGTGGATGCAAAATGCGCCCTCAGGCCCCCAAAACGCAATTTCACGTTGGCTGGTCAGTTAACAGGCAGCCAGCGTGAAATGTGCACTGAGAAAGGCTCGGCGCTGCTGGGGGGTTGGGGGGGCGAGGGGGGGGCAGGGGTGGGAGGGCAGGAAGAGAGCGGGTGCCGATAAAAGTGAGGGTGCAATCAAACTTCCTGAAGGAAGACAAGCGGCTGCAGAGCTGCCTCAAGGAGCTGCCGACCTGGACAGATTAAACGGGGAGGAAAAACGCAGCCAGCTGTGTCTACGCGGCACATTCGAGCACCCGACAGCAGAACTCAAAAAAAAAGCCTCAGTCACCGGACATTTTTAAAAATGATATTTCACCCCGGACATTTCATCCCGCCCGGGATGGAGGTTGTAACAAAATCGTGAAGCCTGCCAAGCCGATTGGCCTGTCCACCAACTGTAAAATTGGACGGGTAATGTAGGATAGGTTTTTGAATGACCCTACTTGGCCTTTAAATTGTCGCCGCCCACCAACGTCAATATTGCACGCGTGTGCATGATTACATCAGGACACACGCCTGACGTCATTTCGCTCAATTTCACGTGCGTTTGAGCCGCGGAACACAAAATTCAGGCCGTTATTAAAAGCAGCAGGTAAAGGACGTTGGTTCCTTCAAGCCTGCTCCGCCATTTAGTAAGAATTGGGATGATCTTCTACCTCCGCTCCACTTCTCTGCACTATCCCCTTCTCCCTCAATTCCTTTTAGTGCCCAAAAATCTACCAACCTCTATCTGGGCAATATTTCAGCAACTGAGCATCTGCAGCTCTCTGGGCTCGAGAATTCTGGAGATCCACAACCCTCTGAGTGAAGAAATTTCTCCCCATCTCAGTCCTAAACGCCCAATCCTTTATCCTGGGACGAACATTGCTAGCACTTTCGAGACCTGACGCTGGAATGTTTGATGTCTGCGTAGTGCAAAAAAAAAGAGGAAATGTTCCAATTTCCCACGATTGACACCCTTCAGCTCAACAAATACAAAACGAATCTAAAACAAAGCTAGAAACGTGTTCCTAAAAAAGACACCCTCTAACTGCTCCATTGGCAAGTCTAAGATGCCTCTTGAGAGTTGCTTGCAGCCATTTCCGAGAGAGAGAAATTACTTTGAAGGATAAATAAAGAAACACAGCCTTTGATTTCGCTTAGAGAGGAGATGAAAGCCCAGTGTTCAGACTCCTCGCAGCCCACTAACTAAAACTGCATCGCCGCAGCTTTCTCTGGAGATTCACCACACAAGCAAACCTGCAGCACCTATTGTTAGAACATGGGGGATTATGAATCTCTAGGAACAAGAGGAACATCATTAGGCCAAACAGGCCCATTAGCAACTTCTTGCAAGCTGAATAATTTTAACTGTGTGTCAAAACACAACTACAACATCAGCACAAGATCATCAATCAGGTTCAGCAATAAAAGGAAGACAATTTATCTCTGAGAACAAATGTGTCGAACATTATGGATACAGAGTGAGATGAAAAAGAGAGTAGTGATGAACAGCTGTTTTTCAGAGTGGAGGACGGTGTATGGTGGGGTGCCTAGGGGTCGATACTAGGACCACTGGAGATGAAACTTAACACAGAAAAGTGCGAAGTGATCCACTTTGGTAAGAAGATCAACAAAGAGGCAAAATAAAAGAGTACAATTCAAAAAGGAGTGCAGGAATAGGGAAACCTGGGAGTATGTATGGGTGCACAAATCGTTGAAGTACAGGATGAGAAAGTGGCTAAAAAAAAAGGCATATGGGTTGTTTGCCTTTATCTATAAATCATAGCATAGACTATAAAAGCAATGATGAACCTTTATAAAATATTGATTTGGCCTCAATTGTAGTGTTGTGTTCAGTTCTGGGTACCGTACTTCAGGAAGGATGTGAAGACTTTAAAGAGGTTTAAAGAGAAAGGATTTGTGAGAATAGCTCCAAGTATGAGGGAAGTTAGTTGCATGGGTAGATTGGAGAAGTTGGGGCTGATCTCCTGAAGCAGAAGAAGACGTTGAGAGGAGTTTGGATGGGAGTGTTGAAGAACATGAGGGGCCCAGGCAGAGTAAATAGAAACTATTCCCATTGACAGAAGGTTAGAGAACCAGAGGGCACAGATTTAAGGCGATTGGCTAAAGAACCAAAGGTGACGCGAGGAACAGCTTTTGTTTAACGCTGCGTGTGGTTAGGGTGTGGAAGGCACTCTGTGAGTGTGGAGCCAGATTGAATTGTGGCTTTCAAAAGGGAATTGGATAAACTCCTGAAAGGGAACAATTTGCAGGGCTATGTGGAAAGGGTGGGGGGGGGACTGGCGTTGGTTGAACCATTCTTATAAAGGGCTGGCGCAGTTACGACAGTCTGAATGGCCTCCTTTTGTGCTGTTGGCTGAATTCCCGGGTCAGGTACCATTTCTGGGACTGAACCCCCACTCGATGCCGCTGCCCGATGTCTGGCGGCATTTTGGAAGAGGCCAGCTTAGTCACGGTGAACATGCTGAGGAGGCAGGTTGCCAATGGGCGAGCCCAATTTAAAGGGCACCCGAAAGATTGTGGACGCCGGCGGCCTGGGTGATGACAGAGGCCGGAATGAGGTGGAGCAGCAGCACAGACGTGCACCCTGGGAGGGCGGTCTCAGTATTTGCCAACGCCTCCCTGAAGGCGCTGTTAAAGGCGGGGGCAGCCCGGAAGCGAGTTCCGTACGCGGAGAGCGGCAGGAGGGGAGGGGGGGGGTCAGCCAGTCGGGCGGAGTGGGAACGGATGGAGACGGCTCAGGGGGGTGAGCAGCTGCGGGGTGAGTGTAGTGCAGGAAATGCTTCAATGATTTTCTGAGGTCTGGCCAGCTGAGCGCAACGCAACACCCAGATGGCAGGCGTCTAGATCGTGAGTCACCCACAGATGAGCCGTGCAGCTGGGAGTCATCTTTGTGCTCAGGAACAGTGAGGACAGGTGTGCCCAGCTGCTCTCCTGAGCTGTGGGCAACCCTCACACCACAAGCACCTGTGGAGGAGATGGCACTGGAGAAACAGACAGCAGGGGAGGTGGCGGCATAGTGGTATTATCACTGGACTAGTATTCCAGTGCCCTGGGGACCCAGGTTCAAATCCCACCATGGCAGAGGTTGAAATTTGAATTCTATAAAAGTCTGATGATGACTGTGAAACCATTGCTGTTTGTTGTAAAAACTAATGTCCTTACCTGGTCTAGCCTACATGTGACTCCAGACCCACAGCAATGTGGTTGACTCTTAAATGCCCTCTGAACAAGGGCAATAAATGCTGGCCTAGCCGGCGACACCCTCATCCCATGAACAAATAACAAAGAAATTGTGTGAGCTGCCTAAGTGTTGAGGGTGAGCACCATGCTCTCAACTCTCTCACGCTTGGCATATCTCGCTGTACTGACAGCAGTGGAGGAGCAGGAGGCTTTGAAACTACCAGGGTGATAGCTCAGCAGGAAGTTGGCGAAGGGTGTCCACCCCAGAGAAGGTGAAAGCATTTACTGTATTTGCACGTAAAGGGGATGAATCTCTGTCCTTGTGTGTGCCAATGCGTAAGCTGTTATCCACTGCTGCAGCTTTGGATAAGCAGCTACTAACAGAGGAAGAGATTTCTTAAGTAATGTCTTATCTCTCTCCCACAGGGTCAGCTGTTGAGGGGCATACAACTGTGCAGGAATTTCAGACCAGGAAGATCCTTCCAAGGCACCACCTCCGTCAGCGCAGAAACACTCACCTCAGTGGAATGTCACCCGTTCAGAAAGGGTGGCAAAAGGAGACCAGCGTCTCCTAGGTGAGCGGGAGGAGGTGACCGAGGCAGGGGCAACTGTGAGCAGTCCGCCCTCGGAGCACGGGAGGTCAGCTACAGCTCGGTGCTGCAATATCAGAAGGTCCAGAGGAGGTTCACGAGAACGATCCCAGGGATGAAAGGCTTAATATATGAGGAACGTTTGAGGACTCTGGGTCTATACTCGATGGAGTTTAGAAGGATGAGGGGGGATCTGATTGAAACTTACAGAATACTGAAAGGCCTGGACAGAGTGGACGTGGGGAAGATGTTTCCATTAGTAGGAAAGACTAGGACCCGAGGGCACAGCCTCAGAGTAAAGGGAAGACCTTTTAGAACAGAGATGAGGAGAAACTTCTTTAGCCAGAGAGTGGTGATTCTATGGAATTCATTGCCACAGAAGGCTGTGGAGGCCAGGTCATTGAGTGTATTTAAGACGGAGATAGATAGGTTCTTGATTGGTAAGGGGATCAAAGGTTACGGGGAGAAGGCGGGAGAATGGGGTTGAGAAACTTATCAGCCATGATTGAATGGCGGAGCAGACCCGATGGGCCGAATGGCCTAATTTCTGCTCCTATGTCTTATGGTCTCATGTCTTATATTCCCGGCTTGCCTGCTCCCCAACCCCACCCCGTGACTTGGGATGGAAATTCAGCCCCTGTGATTCCCAGGTCAATGTATCGGGGGGGGGGGGGGTTTCCCTCTGCCTGACCAGCATCAGGCAAATTCTGAGCACAATGTTTTCAGTCAGGAGCCATATACCCAAGTCAACAAATAACAAGACAAGGCTCTGTTGGGCAGAATTGTACGTCCTGTGGATGGACGCGGGCGCCCAGCCCGATCGGGTGTAAAATCGCGCTGGATGGTGGACGAGTGTCCCAACATCATCGCCCGTTTGCGCGGTATTTCGCTTGGCGGGTTCACACAATAGTCGGAAGCGGGCCCTCTGACAATTAAGAGGGTAATTAAGCCCATTAGCAGCGCAATTGTCTCTGATTTTTTTGGTGGCCCGTCCAGCTTTACGATTGGCGGACAGACCGATCGGCCAGGCGGCCTTTAGCTTTCCCATCAAACATCGCCCAAGGACGGGATGAAATCTTCGTTGTGAAATAAAATTAAAATAAATATCTGAGGGCAGCCGTTTTATGGGGTATATTTTCAGGTGCTTGATTGTGATGCGTGGGGACATTTTCTGGCAGCTTTTTAAACATTTATTTCATTATTTGAATGTCTGCAGCCCCCCACCCCCACCCCCCCACCCCCCCACCACCCCCACCACCCCCCTCCACCCGGGGGCAGCTCTCTGTCTTCGGGAAGCTCTCTGGCGGCTCCCACCTGCACACGCGGTGTTGTCATTGCCCACCCTCTTCCCTCCCCCACCCCCCCCCCTAGGGCTGTTGCCCACCCTCTTCCCTCCCCCACCCCACCCCCCCCAGGGCTGCACTGAGATTCTAAGCCCCTGTTTCACACTTGCCGGCCGTTAATTGGCCAGCCTGAAATCGCAGGTGGAGTCCAATTGCGGTCAGCGGTCAGTTCGCCAGCCGCTCCCATCCCGGCCCATCATGCACGCCCACCAAAGGTTAAATTCAGGCCACGCGGTCAGCGGTCAGTTCCCTGGCCGCTCTCGTCCCCGCCGATCGTGCGTGCCCACCGAAGGTTAAATTCAGGCCACACGGTCAGCGGTCAGTTCCCTGGCCGCTCTCGTCCCCGCCGATCATGCGCGCCCACCGAAGGTTAGATTCAGGCCACGCGGTCAGCGGTCAGTTCCCTGGCTGCTCTCGTCCCCGCCGATCATGCGCGCCCACCGAAGGTTAGATTCAGGCCACGCGGTCAGCGGTCAGTTCCGCGGCCGCTTCCGGCCCCGCCCACCGAAGGTTAAATTGTCTTGTCTCGTCTTAAATCCGTCCTCAATTAGAGGGTTGGCCTTACTATGAACAGTCTTTCTCCGATCTATTCTCACATAAGTCATAAGGATAGGAAAAGGCTATTCAGCCTCTCCTCCTCTTTACTGTGACATTCTCTCCTATTGCTTTCCCTCTTTCCCTGCATTTCCACCTCTCTCCACCTGACTTTGAGATTTGTCCTTTTTTTTTGTGTCAGGTGAGGAGCATTGTTGAAGCGATATGTCCCGGCTTTTATGGTGCTCCAGTGAGAGTGATTTACTGTTTACTGCCGTGTGCGTCTCCTGCCGGGAGCAATGGAGAAAGGGGGGGCCAAAAGGCTGGTGAGAGGGGGAAGTTTTACGAGAGCAACTTAGAAGGAAGGGAGAGTGGCAGAGAGGTTTAGGGAGGGAATTCCAGAGTTTGGCGCGTGGGCTGCTCTTGGCACGGCCACCAAGGATGGAGGAATAGAGATAGGCAGCATCGGCGCCAAGGTGGGATTTTTAAAACTGAGGTTTCGCCATTCAGGTGTCAATGTAGATCAGCAAGTACAGAGGTGAATGGGATTTGGTGCAAGTTAGGATATATGCAGCAATAAGCTGTGAGAATAGGTGAGGAAGAGATACAAATGTGTATTTAATATAATGAAGGCGGAGATAAAATAGAGAGAGAAGGTAGCAATGGGCAATGAAAATTTTACATTTCAGAGAAATATTATGTATGAAAGATGTGAGTCTAATATTAGGAAAAGTATTGATTTAAAAATATACAATGGGCCTGCAAAAGTAATACTGAGTATACATCCCTTGTAGACAAATTTATTAAAGGCAGAATTGCATTCAGTATAATTAAATGACTATGTCAAAGTCAGGTTACTGAGGGGAAAATAATTATTAACAATGATAATATAACAGAAAGTAACTGATATTTCCAGAGCAGCGGCAAACAGATAAATGTAACTATAACACCTATTGTTATAAGAAATCTGCGAAACAGAGATAGTACTTCATACCGAATTATAAAGAGAAACCAAACAAGACAACAGTTGACTATCATCTTCTCCATTGCTCCCAGTAGGAGAGGCACCATTGGAGGATACAGCAAATTACTCTCACTAAAAGCCTGGGTGTGTAGTTTTGACAATGCTGTTCACCTGCCAGTGTGAATATTGACAAAAAAAATATGACAAATCTCGAAGTCAGAGGGAGAGAAGTATTGATAAAAGGAGAAAGTATCCAGTCTACGGCTAAACGTGGAATGCAACGTCAAAGATAAACCATTTTCCTGATAGCTGCAAAGCCAAGTCATCCTTGTCAGACGAGTAAGGGGATTAAAAAGAAAGTACAGAGTCCTGGATTTTGACCTTTGGCGGGTGCATGTGATTGGTGGGCCCAGGAGCAGTCGGGGGTGGGGGCAATGAACAGTCGGTCAGCGTGAGATCTGCACAGGGTGGGGGGATCGGAGGAGGGCGGGCAATGACGTTTCTGTGGGTGCGGGGGGGGTGGTGGGTGGGATGGGGATTGCGCGCGCTGACAGAAAGCCCCCCCCACCGAAGGTGGACGGCCGTCTCGGGTGGGGGGGTGGTGGGGTGGGGGAGCTACAGACCCGAAAACGGATCAAATAAAAAGGTTAAAAAAGCTGCAGAAAAAACCCCCCCGCGAAAGCACCTGAAATCGTGGCCGACAAAAACGCCACCCGTAGATATTTATTTTCATTTTAGTTCGTAACAGGAATTTCATCCCCCCCCACCGACCTCGGATGAGGTTCGATGAGAAATGCGAAGGCCGCCTTTGCCGATTTGCCCCGTCTGCCACCTGTAAGGTTGGGCGGGCTATGAGAAACCGGAGGCAGTGGCGCCGTTCATGGGCTTAAAATTGCCCTCCCAACGGTCAGCTGGCGGGCTTCCGACTTTCCTGCGCTTCCGCCAAGGGGAACATCGCACAAGTGCTCGCTGGTGTCGGGACGCTCGCTCGGCCTCTCCCCGCACCATCTTACGCCCAGTCGGCTGGGGCAGGCGCCCGCTTACGGGGCTTAAAATTCTGCCAGTGGAGCGGGGAGGCAGCCCGAAGGAGGCAGAGTTGACATCTATTTTCTGGGGTGCGATTCAGACAGAAGAACAGGCATTGCCAATGTGCGAGGTAATGATAACGATGTCAAGTCTGGAATCCAGACACAGGAACTCCACTTGAGTTAGCAGGAAGTGAAGATTGAGCGAGTTTAATTGATGGAGGGTTCTGTTCACAACGTTAAGTGACTAGGAAAATATGATTCAGCGCATCAATATAAAGACAGACAATAAAGCCTGGAAGAACACAGCTACTGGACACCTCAAACCGCTTTACAGCCAATGGAGTACTTTTTGAGCTGTTGAAATGAAGGCAAGAATGAGCAGCATGCTCGACCAGTTACAGATCAGAGAAAAGTTTAGTCACGCTTTTTGGTAAATTCCTGATGAGATAGAGGGATCGGAGAAAACTTGTCAGTGATAAAGAAGGTCAAACAGGAAAATCTCTTATTGCCCGGCACGCTCCGGGAATGAGAGGTGCTGGTTAACGAGCATGCCGGTTAACCGAGATGTAAGGTGACTGCTACATTTTCGTCCAGTGAGGAAGCTCCAGGGTGAAGCCATGGCCGTCGCGGTCTCGAGAGGGTGACCGCCAATCAGGTGAGTGGTGCAGCGGGATGATGGTGCTGCAAGGCAGTGGGAGGCTGGGGCTGGGGCTGGAGAGAGAACAGGCTACTGACCAGTGAGTTTGACATCGCCAGTCAAAAAACAGACCCGCTGCCAAAATTCCGATGGATGGAGAATTCCAGTGGCAGAGTGCAGGATAGCTGAAATTTTACTGTCGCGCCTGAAGCCAGTGGGTTAGCATTATGGGGAGCAGATAGTCGTCAATCAGAGAATGAGTGAGAATTGGCTCTAAAGATTTAAATAAAGCCAAAGAAAAGAGATTATCCTGGGGAGGCACATTCCTTACAGGAAGTGGTGCAATGATTATGGAATGCCGGAATCTTGAGCGTGCTTGCTTGATGTGATTTCGAGCTGCTAACAAGTACTTTTCGATGGCAGCTCATCCAAGTCGTGAATCATCCCTTTGACAGATATACCACAAAGTCCTTTGGGGATCGCCTCAGCTTCAGAAAAGCTCCAGTACCTACAGTCACAGCTGCTAAATGACAGTAAAGGAGTGGAAATACTGCATGTCCTGATTTAAAGGCAGAACAAACACAAGTCTGACCAGAAGGTGAAAAACATGCTGAGTTAGAGAGAAAAAAAAAACACAATGTGAACATAAATTTAAAAAAAAACATATTAAATGTTGGAATCTGAAATAGAAATAGAAGATGCTGGAAATGTGCAGCAAGCCGGATGGTACTTAGACATGAAGCAAACAGGTGAACATTTCAGCTGCAACCTCCTCCTCGGAGCTGTTTCAAGTTCTGTCAAATGTTCCGAACACCTGAAAAGTTAACCTGTCCTTTTGCTTTAAAGGTGCTGCCAATCCTGTGGTACAGGAACTTACAACATAGAAACAGGCCATTCTGCCCAAGTGATCTATGCTGGTGCCTATGCTTCACAAGAGCCTTGTAACAGCTTACTTCAGCCTATCCCTTCTATTCCTTTCTCACTCCTGCATTTATTTAGCTGCCACTTAAAGGCATCCCAGCCACTCACTTCAGCTGTTCCTTGTGGTGGCCAGTTCCACACTCTCACCACTATCCGGGCAAAGAGATTTCCCCCCGAACCCTTATTGAAATTGTTAGTCACCATTTTATATGTATGGCCCCCTTGGGGTTTAGACTTACAGCATTTTCTGGTTTTTTTTTTATATATATACGTATACACGCGATGTGAAACCAAATAGGAATAAGTCCAAACTTCAAGTCAGTCACATAGGACACCCAGCTGGTGCAAGAGGACTTGGGCTTGATGGGAAAAAGTTGAACATAATCAAACCCTATGGCCAAATCAAGCACTAACAAAACTCGCGGCGGTATCCTGCCACAGTGAAAGATTTGGGCAGGCTCCTGAATTAGGGAAGCTGCGTTGAAACAGATGTCACACGGCGCTGGATCGAGGAGCTACGAATTCTACAACCTGTCCCTGACAGACTCACGATGACCTCTCCAGTTGGAGAATGGGAAGGACATACCGGCAGCAACCTCGCCACAAGCGTTCATGTCAACTCAATCCGCAGGAGTGCAGATCTGGGAAAGAAATGTGACACAGGTTTTAAGATTCTGGGTGACAGAGGCGCGGGTGGGGGGGGGGCGTGGTGGGGGTGGTGGTGGGGGGTGAGGTGACGTGTGGAAGAGCCTTTTAACTCATCGAGTGGTAATGACCTGCAACTCACTGTGTAGTAGGGCCGTGGAAGTTGAGATGATGAATGATTTCAAAAGGAAATTGGATGAACGTTTGAGGGAAATGAACCTGCTGAGCTAAGGGGATAAGATGAGAGGAATGGGACTGACAGGATTACTCTACAGAGAGCCAACATGGACCTGATGAGCAGTATGGCTTCCATCTCTGCCATCATGAGTTTGATTCTAACCCTAGTTGTACCACCTTTCCTTTATGGAAGAGCCTCTTAACTTATTTGGTGATCAGGCAGAAATCAATTGCGAGCAACCAAATCATAAGCCTACTCACAAAGATTGCATTTATCATATTAACTGCGCATAGAACATGAAGGAAATTGCCCCTCAAAGCTTCTCTATTGTACCTCAGCTATTGTTTAGATTCAGAATGGCCTTTAGTCGTTACAGATCAGCCAGTAATTAATAGACAGCTAATTAATTCCATTGTATTTGACGTTTCTCGGTTGTTGATGGTTATGCTGCAGATCACCAGAGGAGGGCACCAGTGATTCCCATAAATCATGGATAAAATTATCCTCTCACCAGCCTCAGTGACAATTGGGAATTTGAAGATTTGAACAATGTACCTCAAAATAAGGCAAAATTAGTGAATGCTACATTAACATCAAAACACTGGGGTTATGGTGCCATTGAAAGTATTTATCATCCGTGTTACACACTGCTGCCCTTGGCAGTTTATGGCCCAGTTACTGCCAAATATCCGGTCAATGAGACGACAGCAGAATACATCAACAGATAGTCACCCTTCCGGAATCATAACATCAGCTGCAGCTTCACTGCCTTGAAGACACTATATCAACGCAAGTTGCTGTGGTTGCAGCAGGTTAGCCTGCCAAGTAAAAGTTTGAAAACTCTGAGGGAAGGGATATGCCTGGAGCAGCTGTGGGTTAGCTGGAGTTTCTCGAAACCATTACTCTTCATTTACAGCAAATATTTACACACTTGAAGCTCTACACGAGGTTGGACCTTCTCCTGCTTCTAGATCTCTCTTACTTCTCTGGCATGTGCTCTGACATCATGATTACATCAGCATCATGTGCTTCTGATGTTAACCCTTTACTTCTCCCCCCCAAGTCTTTATCTCGATCATATTTAAATCTTCCAACATCTTCCCATTCAGCCATCACCCCTCTGCTCGCTGACCTACATTGACACCTAGTCCAGAAACGCATTGATTTTAAAATTCTCATCTTTGTTTTCAAATCCCTCTTTGGTTTTGCCCCTTCCTATTTCCATGAACTCCTCCAGCCTCCAAACCCTGCAAGAGCTCTGCACTTCTCCAATTCTGGCATCTTGCGCATCCCCAATTTTTATCACTCTGCCATTGGCAGTCATGTTTCCATCTGTCGAGACCTGAGCCCTAGAATTCCCACCCTAACCATTTCTGCGCCTCTCTACCTCTCTCTCCTCAGTTAAGACATTCTAAAGGATTGCCATCTTTGGTTAAGGTTCTTGACACCTGTTCTAATATCTACGTGGCTCAGTGTCATATTTTGTGTGGCAACAGCCCTGTAAAAGGCTTTGAACAATTTACTTCCATAAAGACTAAAGGCGCTATATAAATGGATGTTGATGTTGCTGTCGAAATACTTTGGAACCTCCTAATGGTACCACGTGAACCCCCCAACTCCAACATCCCAGGGAGCAGAAAGTGGGGGGTAATGGGGGCGTGAAATCAGGTGAGATGGAGTGGTGCATCATGCCCCACTGAAGGCTTCCCCCCAGTGGACATGGCTGCCCCCCTCCATTCTATAGCTCCCACTGGCCTCTCAATCCTCGCCCAACACCCCCCACCACCCCCCCTCTCTGGGGCCCGTCTGGCTGGCTCTGGCGAGGTTGCACACTTAAGCCGCTTCTCCAGGCTTCATTGGTCGGGGAGGGCGGGCTGCACTTCCAGCAGTGGCCACCGTGCCCTGATAGCGCTGCTGGCGCTGAAGAGCTGCCGGCCGCCAGGTTGGTTGGCAGCTCTTGGAGGCGGGGCACTTTCCCTCAGAGGTGGAGGGTTTGGTGGGGGGGAGCGGGGTGGTGTGGACGCAGAAGCCATGACCTCAGGAAACTTGCCTGACAAGTGCGAAACCTGGTTGTGACTTCCAAAGCCACTGGAGGTGGGCTGGCCCCCGACTCTCCAGCCAGTGGGCAGAGCCAATGCCTCCGTGTTCATGTTTCTTTCCCGGACTCAGTTGGTCTCAGTTGGAGCAGTGATAGGGTTGCGAGAAAAGGCTTCAATGTTCTGGTGAAGGGACAAGATTATCACCCAGGGTCGCTGTTCCTGATGGCTGTGATTTCTACTAAAAAGTGCCCATGGGTGAACATGGAGTAAGAATAGGTTTGAGTGTTGTTATGACACCCACCCCAGTTAAATAACTTGCCAAAATCTACTACAACAAAAACAGAATTACCTGGAAAAACTCAGCAGGTCTGGCAGCATCGGCGGAGAAGAAAAGAGTTGATGTTTCAAGTCCTCATGACCCTTCAACAGAACTGAGTGAATCTTAGGAGAGGGGTGAAATATAAGCTGGTTTAAGGTGGGGGGTGTGGGGGAGAGAAGTGGGGGGGTGGGGGGCTGTGGTTGCAGGGACAAGCAAGCAGTGATAGGCAGTAGATCTTTAGATCTTGAACTCCCTCCTCCATCCCCACCCCCTTTCCGTTTCTTCCCCCTTCCTTTAGTTTTTTCCAATAATTTATATAGATTTCTCTTTTCCCACCTATTTCCATTATTTTTAAATCTATATCTTTTATGCCCTGTTAGTTTTATTTCACCCCACCCCCACTAGAGCTGTACCTTGAGTATCCTGCCATCCATTCTTAATTAGCACATTCATTTAGATAATATCACCACCTTCAACACCTCTTTGTTCTTCTGTCTGTGACATCTTTTGATTATCTGCTCCTTTCACTGCTTGCTTGTCCCTACAACCACACAACTGCCCCCTCCATTCTCTCCCCCCACCCCTTAAATCAGCTTATATTTCACCCCTCTCCTAATATTCACTCAGTTCTGTTGCAGGGTCATGAGGACTCGAAACGTCAAATCTTTTCTTCTCCGCCGATGCTGCCAGACCTGCTGAGTTTTTCCAGGTAATTCTGTTTTTGTTTTGGATTTCCAGCATCTGCAGTTTTTTGTTTTTACCAGAGCCTTGTTGGTGCTCAGGGAGCCCAAAGCCAACAGGAGTATGTGCCTCCAGGAAATGTGGAGACGGAGTTAGAGTGGAGCACATAAAGCACATAACCTCTCAATCTTGACGCACGTCTCATTTTTAAGATATGCGAACGTGATCCTGATGTTTTGCATGCCTCGTTTGAGTTGAGGGGAGGATCATTTATGACCGGCATCAGCACCGGTTTACAAGAGATTAAGTAGAAGAAGGGGATCGCTTGTTGGGGTAATCTCTTTAATTCATGAGTGAAAGGGGTCCCGGAAAACGATGGTGACCTTCTGTAAAATGAGACAACACGTGAAGTACTAATGGCTGCTCTGACTTCCCTACTCACAATGAGGTTGAGCATTTGTGGAATGCAGTCAGGAAAAGGTAAATGTGGTTCAGGTATTCATTGAGCTAGTTGTGAAGAGAAGGTAAATGGTCCGTCTGGAAGGTGAGATGTAATTCAACTTTATCGAGGATGAAGGGGATTGCAACTGTTGTAAGAGTGGTATTTAGTGTGAAACTAGGGCAGGAGAACTCAAGGACATGACTAGAAACTGGAGCCTTTCCAATGTCCAATGCCTCTTTATAACCAAAATGCTGACTTCTTGTATTATCCCCTCAAATCCAGGTCCCTCAGCCTCCAAGACTAAAAAGTGAGTATACTCAATGTACCCCGGGAGGCAGTGGCATAGTGGTATTGTCACTGGCTAGTATTCCAGAGACCCAGGGTAATAATCAAATCCCACCACGGCAGATGGTGAAATTTGAATTCAATAAAAATCCAGAATTAAAAGGTCAATGATGACCATGAAACCGTAGCCAATTGTTGTAAAAACCTATTTGGTTCACTAATGCCCTTTAGGGAAGGAAATCTGCCGTCCTTACCTGGTCTGGCCCACTTGTGACTCCAGACCCACAGCAATGTGGTTGACTCCTGAATGCCCTTTGAACAAGGACAATTAGGGATGGGCAAGAAATGCTGGCCCGGCCAGCGATGCCCATGTTCCAGGAATGAATAAAAAAAACCCTTCCACTAAAAAGATCAGCACCAGGTTCAAACAGCACACAATCAGCAGAGAATATCTCCATACTGCATCACTACCCACGCAGACTGAAGGTGATCTGGAATTCCCTCCCTGACTCCCTATCCTCCCTAAAGCCTCTCTTACTCTTGAGGCCTTCCATGCTCGGTGGGCATCGCGGGGACTGGGGTTTTTTTCTTGACCCCTTTGATCACATTTTGGTTTAATGTTTATAAGTTTCCTTTAAACTTTGTCCTTGGTTTTACAGCTGACCTGACTTAGGGGCTGTGCTTGATTTATCCCTTATTTTGTTAATTTAGTTTAATTGTTTTAACTCTAAAAGAGTTACTTCCCGTTAGCATATCCTCGTACATACTTCTTTCCCTTTGGGAATATTGGAAGGGCCCGCAGGCCGAGGTGTCAACCATTGAACCGCATCAGGAAAACTCCAGCTGTGGTCAAGGCCCTGACAGGAACTTGAACCTACGGCTTCTGGCCCAAAGGTAGGGACACTACCTCGGCACTACAAGGTCTCCAGGTCTCCCCACTATCTCCCCAGGTACAGGTACCAAACCCCTTAACCGGCATCCCAACATCTGGAAAACCGGCTACGTTTGAAGCTGGTGTCCTGGGTAGCGATTTGAATAAAGCTCTTTTATTCTTTACTTTTCGTGCTTTATTTTATGGCTTATAAGCTCGTGCGAGGCCTAGCGCACAAAATCCATAAAATCCCCAAAGCCGGCACACGGCCTGTCCAGAGCTTCCCGGATACGGGGCCTGGTACCTGTAGCTCGGCGCCAAGTTTTGTTTGACAACGCTCCTGTGAAGCACCTTGGGATATTTTACTTCCGTAGTAGTGCTATGTAAATGGAAGATGTTGTTGCGAAATGGCCGCTGTGAATTCTCAGCGTTACGTTTAAAGAAAGAGCAGCGAAGTAAAATTGGAATTTTTTTTCTTATTGAAGTTTGATTTTCAGGGGTGTGGAGCCAACTGGATAGTGGAGCCGACATAATCATGATGGGCTGAGTGGCCTCTTGCTGTGTTGTATCCTTCTACGATTCTACGACAGACAGTCTGTCAGATGCTGCAATTACCTTATGTGCCGCTTTTCGGGACGATACAAATAACTCAAGTGTCTGTACGTTGCCAAGGACCCCATGGTCCCTTTCACTTGTGAATCAAAGAGATTATCCCAACAAACAAGTGCCATCTTCTGTTTATTATCTTGTAAACTAGTGCTGATGTCAGTCATAAATGATCCTCTACTCAATTCTAAGACGCAGCGCAAGACATTATGATCACCTTCACATATCCTAGAAAGAAAACCTTCAATGTCAAAAAAAAAAACGTCCCCATGTTTAATTTGTGAATCTCTACTGATTTTAACATGGGCGGAGGGAAGCAGTGCGGTGGTGGGTTGGGTTGGGGGTGGGGTGGGGGGGGGGGTGGTGTGAAACAAAGTAATCAGGAGCCTCCCGATTAAAAGAAAGACTCTCTATTTGAAAATCAATCAATCTTGAGGAGGAATATAAATGGATTATGGATAACTCACGAGGCAATTTCCAGGCCCATTTATTCTCACAACTTTAAGCTCAAATGTAGCTTGGGGATATTTATCACTAACGGTTGTGTGGAAGCGTGAGTTCATTGCAAGAAAGCCTGACAGGTAATTCCCACAACTGCAGATACTGGAGCCGAGAAGTAATTATTTCACTCACTAGGTTATCAATTTGATAGTAAGGAACATTTCCAGCACAGTGGTTGCACCTCTGTGCAACAGTTTGGCCCTCATTTTACAAATGACTATAATGTGTTATACAGTCAGTGCGATACCCTGGAATTAATAAAGTGGAGCAAGTAATTGCCCACGGTCATCTTGGATGCCTTTTAGGTAACCATCGCAATTTATTACAGAGATACACTTCTAATCAGGGCCAACAGACGCTGCTTCCCTTAGGGCTATTTCAGACATGAATGCCACACGTTTAAACTGAAGGAAAACGACAGGGTACATGCGATTGCGAGATCATGGTGAAAAGTGTTGGGTGGGTCGGGGGGGGCGGTGCAGACAGGAAAGTGGAGTCGAGGCCACAGTCAGGTCAGCCCTGATCCTAGCGAATGGTGGGGCAGGCTAGGGGGGCCGAATGGACACCTCCTGCTCCTAATTTGCGCCTCCTTGTGCTTGTGTGAACGTGACCCAGCGAGAGTTGGGCATCCTTAAGGACAGGTGGCTCAATCTGCTCGGCCCTCAATGTTGGCCCAGCTTCATCCAGTCCACACAGGTAGTTGGAGCGTTAAAGGCATGAGCCTGGTCTTACACAACGCTGCATACCCTTTAACACAACAGCCAAGCTGCTGCCTGACAGTCATAGCGATGGGAAGGAAACAGGAATGTTTTGCAAACCTAGAAAATTCATTGAAATCCATTAAAACTGCCCCTTTTTCAGAGATCACTTCTTCATCCCATCACGCAAACTTACTTCTCTCAAGAAACACATTCAATTGTCTCCTGAACCCCTTCTACTTCCCGTTACCATTTTGAGGAAATGAATTGCTTGGCTTTGGAAGGCTGTCATTGTCTAACAAATCATCAACTATGCAGGGTTGGGGTTGGGGGTGGGGGTGGGGGTGGGAGTGGGGTTGGGGTTGGGGGTGGGGGAGTTGCATTGAGGCGATGGGCGAATGATAGGAACAGACTTCCAGGAGAACCCAAATAATACCAACGATGCGCTACCTTAGGCTGATTCTGAATCTTAGTTCACCAAAAACTCTATCACACATTATTAATAGGGAATAACACAACCATTTTACTCATCCGAGAGGGGATAGTTTAGCAACCAAATGAATGTTTAACATTAGCACGTGCGCCTCTGAGTCAGAAAGGTTGTGAGTTGCAAGTCTGGCTCCTGGGCTTGAGCCACAGGAATCAGAGCTGACACTCCGGTGTGGAACTGCAGGGGGGCTGCCCTGTCAGAGGCACCAACTAGCGGTTGAGATGTTAAACCGAGGCTTCAATAATCTTTTCCCCCCCAGGTGGATATAAAAGATCCCAAGACACTATTTTGAAGAGGAGCTAGGGAATTATTCCTGGTGTCCTGAGCAATATTTATCCTTCAATCAACATCACAGAACGGGTTGACCCATCACCTCCGAGCTCCTGGGGTATCAGCCTTCAAACTGCACTTGGACAATTGCCCTGCACTGGGGACCACTCGAAAGTACGATTTAAATCACAGACTTCCAGTGGTTCCGACTGTCTTACACAAACAGTTACCAAGAGAAAGATCAGGGACACCTGACTACCGCCCTGAAGACCCACTCCCCCAGCTACACCCTCTCTGACTACCTTCCCCCCGACTGCCCCTACTGACTAACCCCCCCCGCGACTATTCTCCCCCTGAATACACCTCCCTTCCCCCAACTACCCTCTCCCGACTAACACGTGTAAGTAACCCGCCCTCCCCACCCCTCTACTGACCACTCCCTGGCCACCTGAACCCCCCCACTGACCACCTCCGCCACTGACCAACCTCCCTCCGTTGATCACCCCACTGACTTCCCCCAACTAACCTCCCATCACTGACCACCCCACTGACCACCTGACACCCACCACTGACCATCCCCCGACCATGTGACCCTACACTGACCAACACCCAACTGACGACCCCTCCCCCCCCCCGCCGCCATGACCACCTCCCCTGACCACCTGATCCACTGAACACTCCACCCCATCCTACCCACTTAGCTTCCACACTTGCCTTCTCCCCGGCTCCTGAAAGCGGCTGGACCTTTATTCTTCCCTGCTCTACAGCAGCAAGTGTCACGTCTTCCCTCCCTCAGCCTCAACTGCCCGGGACAGAAGGCCCCGGAAACTCGCTGCGCTGTCCTCACCCGGCCGGAGACGGAAGGTCCGGCGGGAGAGGAGCGGCTGGGTTTCAAGGTAAAAAAAAACTAGGAGCTGAGCGGCAATCCGACTGTCACCTGCCGCTCCACGGAAGTTACGGCCCATTATCTGGTCATTATCTCACATTGCTGCTTGTGGGAGCTTGCTATCTACAAGTTGGCTCTCAAGTTTCCTACATTAGAATAGCGATGACATCTCAGTCAGGACACGATTGGCTGAAAGCGCTTCGGGACACCTCATGGTCAGGGAAGGGCACAATATAAATGTAAGTCAGCTTCTTCAGGTCTTTCTTTAACTCCAATCTCTGCGGATTGTAAATGGGTTTTAATAGTTGTAAGATAAGCATGAGAAACTTCCTGAAGAGTAACTGTTTTTTGTCTTTTTTTTATTCATTCACTAGACGTGGGCTTCGCTGGCTGGGACCAGCATTTATTGCCCATCCCTAGTTGCCCTTGAGAAGGTGGGCGTGAGCTGCCTTCTTGAACCGCTGCAGCCCATGTGGTGTAGGTACACCCACAGTGCTGTTAGGAAGGGAGTTCCAGGATTTTGGCCCAGCGACAGTGAAGGAACGGCCGATATATTTCCAAGTCAGGATGGTGAGAGGCTTGGAGGGGAACTTCCAGGTGGTGGTGTTTCCATATACCTGCTGCCCTTGTCCTTCTAGATGGTAGTGGTCATGGGTTTGGCAGGTGCTGTTTAAGGAGCCTTGGTGAGTTCCTACAGTGCATCTTGTAGACGGTACAGACACTGCTGCCACTACTGTGCATCAGTGGTGGAGGGAGTGAATGTTTGTAGATGTGGTGACAATGAAGCGGGCTGCTTTGTCCTGGATGGCATCCAGCTTCTTCAGTGTTGTGGGAGCTGCACTCATCCAGGCAAGTGGGGAGTATTCCATCACACTCCTGACTTGTGCCTTGTGGATGGTGGACAGGCTTTGGGGAGTCAGGAGGTGAGTTACTCGTTGCACGATTCCCAGTTTTTAGACCCTTTCTGAACAAGTTGCTGTCAACATACGTAACTGTGAAAAGCAATACTCCCCTACAAAACATGGTTTAGAGTCTGACAGAGGAGAGCTTGCCAGCAAACACTCTGACATATGATCGAAAATGCTGCAAAGTCAAGTTAGAACGGAAGGCACCAGCTGATGAGGGAGTGATCACAGAGACAGGTAGCAAACCAACTCTACCTGATGAATCTGCTCATGCAGGTTTCAAATCTGCATCCAGTGAATGACTCATGAGGCTTGCTGGAGATTTACTGAGAGTGGATAACAAGCAAGAAACTCGGTCCCCTTCACATCTAATTTATGAGCAAAAATATTAGCACGGTGGGGAGATCAATCTCTCAGGCCAGATCTCCTTCTGCTCCTACCTGGTTTATGTCAGCTGCCAACTGGATAGGGCACCCACCAAGAATAAGCATTAGTCTCCTTGAAAATTCTAATTCTTTTGAACTTTGCTCCCAAGTCTGGCATAAACTGGCTGGATCATATCACACACATGCTTCATCACTCTTTACAGGTCTACAGTGACCTAACCAGCTGCTCTTAAAGGGGCTGCAGGAGGCTGTCACTCAAAAGGGAAGTTGAATTTTACCTTACTTACGCTAATGTGAAGACAGGTACGGCTCCCCAGCATTGGTGTGGACCGCTTCATGCCCACCTTGCCCCCCCCCACCAATCTAGTTCGACTCCCTGCTCCCAACTCCCAGCACCAAACTGTGAGCCAGCTCAGCGGCAGGGCCTCTCGCTTTTTCTGAGGCTCCCTCCAGCCAGCTCCAAAGAGCTTCCTGCCTGGCACTGGCAGATCACTTTGCAGATAAGTCTCGAGGCCCAAATTCCAGCAAAGCGTGAGCTGACATCTTTTGGGTGTGGATTCCTGTTGCGATGCCCATTTCACACGACTCTGATTTGTCAGCCTAAATGGCTGGGAAGGATACAGCCGTTAAACGATTTGGAATGGTTAGAGAGGGAAAACGCTGGTTGGGGTGTGGTTGCCGAGTGCAGATTGGCTGGCTAGAGTTGGAGAAGCTGCTTATGGGATCTTTGCAACGGCTGATTCAGGAAGCACCCCTTACATCATGCCCTGTGCACTGTGTTTCAAATGGATAGAACCCCAATAGTGTCTCTGCAGTGCTGACAGAAAACCAGGAGCAGACCATGCGTGGCTGAAGATAGGAGATAAAACCTAGGCTATCCTAACTAAAGAACTGGATACCTAATTAAAGGGTAGAAGATACAGCCTGTGATGTTACTGTATGAATGCTTAAAAAGTTTACACTAAATTCCTCTCAATTGTTTTAACAGAGCGTTGGCTGTTCATCGTAAATGGATTATTGGCCCTGTCACAATAAGAGAGGAATTTGGTCTATGCCCTTTAAATATTTTATGAGAACATCATTGACAATAATTTTGCCTTAAAACTTAACGTGTAAATTGAAAATGTTCAGTTATTGCTCAGGCAATATAAGTGATTCAAAAACACATTCATGCATGCCAGGGCCCAATCACAGTCCATTCTCCTCCAAGTAAATGCTTCTAAACTTTTAACAACTTTGGGAAAACTATCCATTACAATCAGGCAGGTACACTGGCCTGTGGTACAGTAATACCACAAGGGACTTCAGCAATGATGATTCATTACATTGTGTGTCTACCCTCTTGACTCTGCTCTTCAATCTTCATGATGTAGCCCATCAAACTCTCAGAGCAGCTCCACTCCTATTAAAGGTGACCAAGCGCACAACCAAACAGCTGTACACAATACGGTGCGGTGCACTGAATGGTAACATCAACCAGCATTGGCATTATCACCCACTGTCCCAAAATGCCATGTACAGAAGGGCAGGTGTGCAGCAGAAAGGGCATTAGGAGATTCTTCACGGGTATGGTCACCTTCTCATTAAGGGAGACATCATCAAGTTACAGACCAATGGAATCATGGACGCCTTTGAGGGAAAAGTAGAAAAGTACACGAAAGAGAAAGGAACAGAAGGACACGCAGATAGGGTTTGGTGAAGTAGGGTGGAGGAGGCTGTGGGGCAGAGCAGAAATGTTAGCATGGATCAGTCAGGCCAGATGACCCATTTCTGGACTGTAAATTCCATGAATCACAGCTTAAATTCGTCTCTTTTTGCTTCAAAAGGTGCTTTGCTCAGTGCTCCACGTATCACTTTTCTCATGTACCTTGACCTGTTCCTCCCTACACACCCCACTAGGCTGCATGGTTCCCTGCTCTGCCCTAACACAGCTTTTATACGGCTGCCATCTTAATTTCGATTTTGAGCCTTGGCATTCGATTGCTGGCTCCTAATGTTTGTGCTCCTAAATCTGGCTCAGTTATTCCAGCAGTAGACACCCGCAAAACACTGAAGCAACCAGCCCACCGGCACAATAAGATGACCAGATTCAGCAGCAGGAGCGCCAGGGGCTGGGTTATGGACATCAGTCCGTCAAAAATACAAACCTAAACAGCTGTTAAACGGCAGAGCTTAATTCCAGGACCTCTAAATAGTGAGATTCTTTACATCCTGTGAGTTTTCTTTCACACTGTAACTGACCAACTTTTAAAATTTGAGATTGACCATTGTCTAACCAATGTTTATTTAGTTGCTTCGTGTTCCCACCCCACCTGTCTTCAAGACCTTTCAGCTCGAGGTCTCCTTCCTGGCCGAGCTGGGTGTCACCCTTTCAACGGTCACCCAACAGTCTTGTGAGATTCAGATTGGTCAAAGTTGAGGAAATAGCCATTGAAGCATGTGTATCATTGAGATTTCTGAACATGGGATCGTATGGTACATATAGAGACCCTTATGTCCATCGTGCTTATGTCAGCTCTTTGGACGAGCTAACTCCTCCGTTCTTTCCCCGTAGCCCTGGAAATTATTTCTTTTTTCAAGCATAAAATCTGCATTTTGTGTACTTAAAACCACAAAGCCTCTCCCACCCACCTGCCCGCCCCACGCCCCTGACTCACCCCACCCGAAATCTTTGTTCTCCATCTAGCGCAGGGTGCTGTTTCACTACTCTCTCTTCATCTAGTGCCCAGTGAGGGACAACGGGACTGATTGTAAGCTGTAAGCCATTATGACAGTTTGACAAAATAATTTAAGTGTGGTCTGTCAAAACAGTCAAAAGATATTTACTCGTAGCATTGGGGAACACGGCACATTTTGAATTTTCATGTATCAAACCGATATTTCAGGACTTTAGGCATAGTTCTGCTGTGGTTCCTTTTACCTGAAAGGGAGTGGAAATTTGCAACGTTCCGAGCTCCCCAAAAAGTTATTGAAACTTGGGGGCAGGGAGTGGTGGTGCAGGGGGTGGGGGGGGGGGTGGAGTGCCGGGGTTGGGGGGGGCGGGGGGATTGGGGGTGGGGGTGGGGAGCAGTCAAGTGAAAATTTCAAAACTGACTTCCACACATCGTTTTTAGTTGTGCAAGGTTATTGAAGGATGAAGAACAAAGGTAGGTAGATGGAGTTAAGGTACGGATCAGCCACGATCAGATTGAATGGCAGAACAGGCTTGAGGGACTGAATGGCTCCCTCCTGTTCCTTTGCTCCCATGACTTGTGTTTCAATGGCTAATTTCTGTAGTACCCAAATCCAGGAGCCACTTTAAGAGGCCTGCATGTGGAGATGTGCTGGGGAACTTCTTCAAAATGTGTTTTGTTAAGATTACATAAATTAATCTCTTGCATCCACTGCTCGCAGGGTTATCTTTACCAGTCCTGTGTCACGCTATTTCATACCGAGTGCGATCGTCATCAAGAATGGCTCCTGCAGATTGATTTACTTTTCTCAGAAGGGAGACCCCCAGGTTTGGACCATTTATTTTTACTCTGGCTACTGACAGAGATTCCCATTTCACATTGTTATCTCAGTTCACAAATTGCTTATGAACTGGGGAACCAAGAGTTTTTAATGACTATTAGAGGGATCTGCTGCAGACAGGATATTTCCTACTTTTAGTGTTATGGATCCGAGAGCGAGGACCAGCCAATAGCTCATAAGCTTTGAAGTTTATGAATGAACTATCAATCCTTCCTGACATCTTGCAAGTTCTTCAGATTTTCCGCGAAGGTCTCTTCCTCCCATCTTTCTCCAAAACCCAGCTTTGTTTGATTCCTATTGATTTTGACATCAACAGACTTTCACTCTCTTTATATAAACCTTGAGATGTATAAATCAAATTCCAAATTTCTATCACGCTTAACAGAAAAAGTATTAAAAAAAATAGAGAAAGACAGACGGTCATATATGCCTGGTGTTTGCTGGGGAGGAGCCAAGGATTTGCAAGGAGCTGCCAATCTATCAAAAACATGTCCAGCATTGAACCTGCAATTATCCACCTCATGTTGTACCACTTTAGAACAACTGGGATTTATGAGTTTGGTCGAATTACACGCAACTCGACCTCATTTGATGCAATACGGGGTACATATTTTGCGCCTATATGTTTAGTCCAGCATATTCTCCAAGCCACTGTGACCAACTGCCATGATAGCTGTGCTGGAATTTATTGGAAGAATTTTCTTTTCTAACGCACTTGGCTCTTTTCCAGGGCAATCAGGCTTTGCTCGGATTAGGTTCCAGAGATACAAGGGCTGAGTGGCGTAGTGGGTTTTTAAAAAAATTCTTTCACAGGATGTGGGCTTCGCTGGCTGGGCCCAGCATTTATTGCCCATCCCTAATTGCCCCTTGCGAAGGTGGTGGTGAGCTGCCTTCTTGAACCGCTGCAGTCCAGGTGGTGTAGGTACACCCACAGTGCTGTTAGGAAGGGTGTTCCAGGATTTTGACCCAGTGACAGTGAAAGGTTAAACACATTACGTAAATGTCCATTGTTAACGCCAAACGTTTCCTGATCAGACACGTCTCCGCCTGTACTGCGGCCCATTGAGGAGCCTTAGCTTCACCTCAGTCTGATAACTTTTTAATATCTCACACCAATCATTCATGTCGTGATTTTTGAGTTACATTGCCAATTTCATCCTTTGTAGGATCCCTTTCACCATAGATACGTGTTTGTACCTTTGATTTTGTAATGCTGTTCACGTACACTGGAATCAATAGATAATGCTGCAAAGGTAAGGCTCCTGTTCTGTAGCTCACCGAGAACTCAACATTCCTCCAATGTTGGGCCACTTGTGTATTTTCTACATCCATTGGCTTCTGTGTCTTCAATTGTCTAGGCCCTAAGCACTGGAATTTCCCATCTAAACTTCCGCATTTCTCTACCTCCTTCCCTTTAAGATGCTTCTTAAAATCTATCTCTATGGCCAAGCTTTTATTCACCTGTCCTCATGTTACTTTCCATGGCTCAGTGTCAATTATTTGCCTGATAACCCCCCACTGTGAAGTGCCTTGGGACATTTTAACTATGTTATGGATGTTATATAAATGTTTGTTGTAATATCCACTATTCACCTTTCATTCAGGGTAACCTGGAAAAGCCAATTATTTCAAGAAGGCCTGTTGTCTTCCTGTGAATAGTGGCTATTACAACAAACATTTATATAACATCCATAACATAGTTAAAATGTCCCAAGGCACTTCACAGTGGGGGGTTATCAGGCAAATAATTGACACTGAGCCACGGAAAGTAACATGAGGACAGGTGACTAAAAGCTTGGCCAAAGAGATAGATTTTAAGAAGCATCTTAAAGGGAGGGAGGTAGAGAAATGCGGAGGTTTAGATGGGAAATTCCAGTGCTTAGGTCCTAGACAATTGAAGACACAGAAGCCAATGGATGTAGAAAATACACAAGCGGCCCAACATTGGAGGAATGTTGAGTTCTCAGTGAGCTACAGAACAGGAGCCTTATCTTTGCAGCATTATCTATTGATTCCAGTGTACATGGACAGCATTACAAAATCAAAGGTACAAACACGTAATTATATCTGTGGTGACCGGGAGCCCACAAAGGGCAAAATTGACAACGTAACTCAAAAAAGGCTGCATGAATTATTGGTGTGGGATATTAAAAAATTGTCAGGCTGGTACTTTTCTGACGTCAAGCCTCACTGGGCTGGAGTACAGACAGAGACCGTGTCTGTAGGTTACTTGTCATGATAATAGTTGATTGAGGTAGTGGACTCCAGTGTTAGATACTATGGTTGGCTTGGGGAGTGTTGATTTATATTTGCCGACTCTAGCTTTCCTTTCTTCCCTTGGAATTCCTTCAAATCTTGGACTTTCCCACCGCTCTCAGCTCTTGTCTTGCTTTGCCCACTGTGCTGCCTGCGCTCCAAATAATCTTTGATCTACACCAGTAGACTGGTATTTAATTCAAACATCACTGAGTAATGATTGATGATAGGAAGCTGGCTTCAATAAGACAAAGAGGTCTATAATGAGGGGATTATTACGCAGATTAAAAAAAAATTAAGCAAATGAAGAGCTTAATACTAATCCTTGATGAAGGTGTTATCCTTCAAAGCTGAATTTATTTGTTCATGGGATGTGCGTGTCTCTGGCTCAGGCAGGATTTATTGCCTACCCCTGATGGTTTAAACAATTTTGTGGAAGAAATGATATTCAACCTTCATTGGAAAAGTTTAACTTGCAAAAACAATCAAGTTAACTAAAAACATACAGATCAACTCTGAACCAATGCATGAAATTAAACATCTAATTAAACCTCCCATTGTGCAGACTGACAGTGGAAAGCTGAGAGCTCCATATTACTTTATCTTCTCCAGTAACTTTTGCACCTTCTTTGGTGGAACAGCAGTTCTGGAGACAGCAGGTTTCAGTGCTGGAGCTCAATTGCAAGCAAAGTATCAGCGCAGCTACTGGAGAAAGGAAGGACCAACCTCACAGAGTTGGCATTGAGGTGCTCCCCAAGAGGCATAAACACCGACAGTAGCAATCTTAGCTCGCCACTATTTCCTTCTTTTTCATTCACAGGATGTGAGGTTCGCTGGTAAGACCAGAATTTGTTGCCCATCCCTAATTGCTCTTGAGAAGGTGGTGCCAAGCCACCTTCTTGAACCACTGTTGTCCATGTGGTGGAGGTATGTCCACACTGCTGTTAGGGAATGGGGTGATTCCAGGATTTTGATAGTGAAGAAATGGCGATATGTCTTGAATTCAGGCTGGTGCGTGGCTTGGAGGGGAACCTGCAGGTGGTGATCTTCCCACGTGACTACTGCCCTTCAAGGTGCAATGTCATGGGTTTGGAAGGGACTATCAAAGAAGACTTGGTGAGTTGCTGCAGCGCATCTGGTGCACGCTGCTGCCAATGTGCATCGATGGTAGAGAGATTGAATGTTTAAGATGGTGGATGGGAAATTGATCAAGTATAGTACTTTGTCCTGGATGGTATCGAGTTTCTTTTGTTGTTGGAGCTGCACTCATCCAAGCAAATGGAAAGTATTCCATCATATTCCTGACTTGTGCCTTGTAGATGGTGGTCAGTCTTTGGGGAGTTAGGTGGTGAGTTCCCAGAATTCCCAGCCTTTGACCTACTTGTGTAGCCACAGTATTTATGTGGCTGGTCCAGTTCAGTTTCTGGTCAATGGTAATCCTCAAGATATTGGTAGTGAAGGGTTCAGGTGATGCCATTGAATAGCAAGGGGATGGTTAGAATTTCTCTTCTTGGAGATGGTCATTATTTGGCACTTGTGTGGTGTGAATGTTACATGCCACTATCAGCCAAACCTCAGTGTTGTCAAGGTCTTGCTGCATGCGGACACAGATTGCTTCAGTATCTGAGGAGTCTCAAATTGTACTGAATAATGTGCAATTATCAGCGAACATCCCCACTTTTGACCTAATGATGGAGGGAAGGTGATTGATGACACAGCTGAAGATAGTTGGGCCGAGGACACTACCCTGAGGAACTCCTGTAGCAATATCCTGAGGCTGAGCTGATTGGCCTCCAACAACAACAACCATCTTCCTTTGTGCTAGGTATGACCCCAACCAGTGGAGAGATTTCCCCCTTAATTCCACTGACTTCAATATTACTAAGGCTCATTGGTGCTGCACTTGGTCAAATGTTGCCTTGATGTCAAGGGAGGGAATCCACCTTAGCTTTTTTGCCGCGGGCTTGCGTAGTTGAGATCACCAGTAAAGTACCACCAGAGAAAAACATAAACAGGAGTCTCTGGATGAGCTGGGGTTTGCAAGTCAACCTTTTGCCTGTATTTGGTCACAGCTGCGTTGAACTCTTGCAGGGCTAGTAGCCGCTCATGTTCTCCTCCCCGATATCAGGAAAGCCAATGGGGCAGGAAATCAAGGAAGAGCTTTTAGTTCTATAGGAGCTTGTGTGACTCTCAGAACATTCCCAAAGCACGTCAATATGTTACTTTAGAAGAGCAGTCAGTGGGGTGCTGTAATCAATTGGCACTAGGTAAGGTCACATAAACAGCAAATGAGATGAATGGCCAGTTAATCAGACTTTGGTGCTGCTGAGCGAGGAATTTTTTTTCATTCATTCATAGGGTGTGGGTGTCGCTGGCTGGGCCAGTATATTACCCAACCCTAATTGCCCTTGAGAAGGTGGTGGTGAGCCACCTTCCTGAACTGCTGCAGTCCATGTGGTGTGGGTGCAGCCACAGTGCAGTTAGGGAGGGAGTTCCAGGATTTTGACCCAGTGACAATGGAGAAACAGTGACATATATCCAAGGGCAGAATGTTATGTCCTGTGGGTGGGCGTGCGCCCAACCTGATTGTATGTCAAATAGTGCGCGATGACATCAGGCGAGCGTCCCGACATCATCGCGCGCTCGCTCGATATTTCGGTTAGCGGGGTGTGCACTAGAGTCGGCAGCCGCCTATTAAGGCCATCGGCTTTTTAATTAGGTGCCACTTTTTCGCTGCCCGTCCAACGTTACGGTGGGCGGGTGGGAGAATTGGCCAAGCAGCCTTTGCGTTTTTGAGGGCACCTCATCCACAGGTGGGACGAGGTTCCCAACATTAATTAAAAAAAAACAAAACATTTTGACATAAATTTTATTATGTATCTGTGCACGTGAGTGAGTCCTACGTGGGGATATTTTTTTTCAGACTTTGATAATCTCTATTTCTGATTTTAAAATTCTTCAGCCCCCTGAAGCAGCTCTCTGCCTACAGGGAGCTTTCATTCCGCGCACCACCCCCCTCCCCCCAACCCTGTGCAGGCGCACACTTTAGCACTTTAGCGCTCAGCCTCCTCCTGCACCCCCCCCCACCCAAACCCCAGCAGCGCTGAGCCTTTCAGCGCGCCTTCCACATTTTCTGCCCGTTAATTGGCCGGCCAGTGTGAAATCGCAGTCGGGGGCCGATCGCAGTGGGTGGTGGACCGTTTACCGACCAGTCCCAGGCCCACCTAACGACCCGAAAATCCAGCCCCAAGTCAGGATGGTGTGTGGCTTGGAGGGGGAGGTCCAGGTCGTGGCGTTCCCATTTATCTGCTGCCCCTGTCTTCTTAGCTGTTAGCCGTCATGGGTTTGGATGGAGCTGTCAAAGGAGCCTGGTGGAGCTCCTGCAGTGCATCTTGTAGAGGGTACATACAGCTGCTCCTGTGCATCGGTGGTGGAGGGGGTGAATGTTTGTGGATGTGGTCCCAATCAAATGGGGCTGCTTTGTCCTGGATGGTGTCGAGCTTCTTGAGTGTTGTGGGAGCTGCACTCATCCAGGCAAGTGGAGAACATTCCATCACACTCCTGACTTGTGCCTTGGAGATAGCGGACAGGCTTTGGGGAGTCAGGAGGTGAGTTGCGCACTGCTCTTGTAGTCACAGTATTTATATGGCTAGTCCAGTTCGGCTTCCGGTCAATGGTAACCACCTGGATGTTGGATAGTGCTCAAAATCTCAGTAGAATTCTCTGTTCCCCTTCCAGTCGTCCAACTTCAGCATGGACTGGAAGCAATGAGACAAGCAGACGGGGTCTCAGCTTAATGAACCATATTTTGCTGTCGTACAGCATCTAGCAGTATCTGCTCAAAGTATTTTTGCCTGCATTTCTGCTGAAAGTGTGAACAGATAACAGTGCAACAGGGAAAGCTGGGAATCTAGGACCTGAGTGAAGAGGGTAAACAACCGTTTATCTCCCAATGCCAAGCTTGTCCAACAGCTCACTATCCAGCCTGCCGAGCCTCTCTATCTGGCCCACAGACCCCATGTTCAAAATGTCGCTAAGCCAATTTGAAGATTCTTCAAGGAGCTGCTCCTCCAATCACAGGCTGACTCGCTCCCGTGTTTGCTGTTGCTAGGGTCACTCATGAGCCAATCAGCAGTAAATGCGGGAAAGAACCAGTCTCTGACTGGAGGAGCAGCTTTCTTCAGCCTGAGACATGAAAATATGGTGCGATGGCTGTGGCTAGCATGTTGGGAGGGGGAGTGGGGAAGAGTCAAAGTGGCTGCCGCGTGGGGCAGAGTGAGCGACAACCCGGCGGGAAGAAGAGAGAGATGACCAAGGGGGCGAGAGGGGAGTGGGGGGAGGGGTAGTGAAGAGACTGGCTGCTGTTTTGTGTGTATGTGTGTATCTGAGTGAGAGCTTGTGAATGTGTGTATATGTGAGCAAGTGTGTGTGTGTGTGTATGTGAGCGAGAGTGTGTGTGTATATGTGAGCGAGAGTGTGTGTGTGTATATGTGAGCGAGTGTGTGTGTGTGTGTATATGTGAGCGAGAATGTGTGTGTGTGTGTGTATATGTGAGCGAGAGTGTGTGTGTGTATATGTGAGCGAGTGTGTGTGTGTGTGTATATGTGAGCGAGAATGTGTGTGTGTGTGTGTGTATATGTGAGCGAGAGTGTGTGTGTGTATATGTGAGCGAGAGTGTGTGTGTGTATGTGAGCGAGAGTGTGTGTGTGTGCGTATGTGAGCGAGAGTGTGTGTGTGTGTATATGTGAGCGAGAGTGTGTGTGTATGTGAGCGAGAGTGTGTGTGTGTGTGTGAGCGTGAGTGTGTGTGTGTGTGTATATATGTGCGCGAGTGTGTGTGTGTGTATATCTGAGCGAGCGTGTCTGTGTGTATTTGAGCGAAAGTGTATGTGAGTGTGTGTGTATATGTGAGCGAGAGTGTGTGTGTGTGTATATGTGAGCGAGAGTGTATGTGTGTGTATATGTGAGCGAGCGTGTGTGTGTGTATATATGAGCGAGAGTGTGTGTGTGTATATTTGAGCGAGAGAGTGTGTGTGTGTGTGTATATGTGAGCGAGTGTGTGTTTGTGTGTGTATATGCGAGCGCGCGTGTGTGTGTATGTGAGTGAGAGTGTGTGTGTATGTGAGCGAGAGTGTGTGTGTATGTGAGCGAGAGTGTGTGTGAGTGTGTGTGTATATGTGAGCGAGAGTGTGTGTGTGTGTGTGAATATGCGAGCGAGAGTGTGTGTGTGTGTGTGTATATGCGAGCGAGCATGTGTGTGTGTATATGTGAGCGAGCGTGTGTGTGTGTGTATGTGCGCGAGAGTGTGTGTATTTGTGAGCAAGTGTGTGTGTGTGTATATGTGAGCGAGTGTGTGTGTGTGTATGTGAGCAAGAGTGTGTGTGTGTGTATATGTGAGCAAGAGTGTGTGTGTGTGTGTGTACGTGAGCGAGTGTGTGTGTGTGTATATGTGAGCGAGCTTGTGTGTGTATATGTGAGCGAGAGTGTGTGTGTATATGTGAGCGAGAGTGTGTGTGTGTGTGTGTATGTGAGTGAGAGTGTGTGTGTGTATATGTGAGCGAGCGTGTGTGTGTGTAATATGTGAGCGAGAGTGAGTGTGTGTGTGTGTGTATATATATATATGAGCGAGTGTGTGTGTGTGTAATATGTGAGCGAGAGTGAGTGTGTGTGTGTGTGTATATATATATATGAGCGAGTGTGTGTGTGTATATGTGAGCGAGAGTATGTGTGTATATGTGAGCGAGAGTGTGTGTGTGTATGTGTGTACATGTGAGTGAGAGTGTGTGTGTGTGTGTGTATGTGAGCGAGCGTGTGTGGGTGTATGTGAGCGAGAGTGTGTGTGTGTATATGTGAGCGAGAGTGTGTGTGTGTGTGTGTGTGTGTATGTGAGTGAGAGTGTGTGTGTGTATATGTGAGCGAGATTGTGTGTGTGTATATGTGAGTGAGTGTGTGTGTATATATGTGAGCAAGCGTGTGTGTTTGTGTGTGAATATGTGAGCGAGTGTGTGTGTGTGTATATGTGAACAAGTGTGTGTGTTAGTGTGTGTATATGTGAGCGTGTGGGTGTGTATGTGTATATGTGAGCGAGAGTGTGTGTGTGTGTATGTGTGTATATGTGAGCGAGCGTGTGTGTGTGTGTATATGTGAGCAAGTGTGTGTATGTGTTTATATATGTGAGCGAGTGTGTGTGTGTGTGTATGTGACCGAGAGTGTGTGTGTGTATGTATATGTGAGCGAGAGTGTGTGTATGTATGTGAGCGAGAGTGTGTGTGTGTGTGTGTGTGTGTGTGTGTATGTATGTGTATATGTGAGCGAGAGTGAGTGTGTGCGTGTGTGTGAGTGAGACTGTGTGTGTGTGTATATGTGAGCAAGTGTGTGTGTGTGTATATATGTGAGCGAGTGTGTGTGTGTGTGTGTGTGTGAATGTGTGTGAGTGGCTCACTCCCAGTCTCAGGGTACACCCTCACCCCCACCCCCACACACCAACACATTCACACCAACTCACACAGTGGGTGTGGGTGAGAGAGAGAGTGAGTAAGTGCCCTGAGACTGAGAGATAGAAAAGCACAATTTGACCTCTCACACTCTAATGATCATCTTTATTAAATACCCATTACTTTAAATTATCAATTTAATGCTTTGACATCGCTTCATTTGTGCTCAGCAAGTTGTTTCTTTTCTCCATAGCTCAACATTTTTATTGAGATTCATGTTTAATGTTGTGTCAAAGCTTATCTTTTGAAATTTGAGAAAAAGATTGAAATGTATCTCCTCACCCGATAAGGTTGGACAAACCTGCCTTACGCAGTGAGACAAACCCGCCTTCCGCAGCAAGACAAACTCGCCTAACGCGGTGGAAAAAACTGCCTAACGCGGGAGACAAACCGGCCTTACACAGTGAGACAAACCTGCCTCATGCAGCAAGACAAACCTGCCTTACGCAGTGAGATAAATCTGCCTTACACAGTGAGATAAACCTGTCTTGCACAGTGAGACTAACCTGCCTTACACAGTGAGACAAACCTGCCTCACGCAGTGAGACAAACCTGCCTTACACAGTGAGATAAATCTGCTTTACACAGTGAGACAAAACTGCATTACACGGTGAGACAAACCTGCCATACGTAGTGAGACAAACCTGCCTGACGCAGACAAATCTGCCTCACACAGATAAACATGCCTTATGCAGTGAAACAAACCTGCCTTACACAGTGAGACAAACCTTCCTTACACAGTGAGACAAAACTGCCTTACACAGTGACACAAACCTGCCTTACACAGTGAGACAAACCTGCCTTACGCAGTGAGACAAACCTGCCTTACACAGTGAGACAAACCTGCCGTACGCAGCGAGACTAACCTGCCTTACACAGTGAGACAAACCTGCGTAATGCAGTGAGACAAACCTGCCTTAAACGGTGAGACAAACCTGTCTTACGCAGACAAACCTGCCTTACGCAGTGAGACAAACCTGCCTTACGTGGTGAGGCAAACCTGCCTAGCACAGTGAGACAAATCTGCCTTAAGGGGTGAGACAAACCTGCCTTACGCGGAGGGAGAAACCTGACTTACACAGTGAAAGAAACCTGCCTTATGCAGTGAGACAAAACTTCGTTACACAGTGAGACAAACCGGCCTTACGCAGTAAGACAAACCAGCCTTACGCAGTGAGACAAACCAGCCTTACAGAGTGAGACAAACCGGCCTTACAGAGTGAGACAAACCGGCCTTACAGAGTGAGACAAACCGGCCTTACAGAGTGAGACAAACTGGCCTTACGCAGTGAGACAAACCTGCCTTATGCAGTGAGACAAACCTGCCTTACAAAGTGAGACAAACCTTCCTTATGCAGCGAGACAAACCTGCCTTACACAGACAAACCTGCCTTACGCAGTGAGACAAACCTGCCTTACGCAGTGAGACAAACCTGCCTTACGCAGCGACACAAACCTGCCTTACACAGTGACACAAACCTGCCTTACACAGTGAGACATACCGGCCTTACGCAGTGAGACAAACCTCCCTCACACATTGAGACAAATCAGCCTTACAGAGTTAGACAAACCTGTCTTACATAGACAAACCTGCCTTACGCAGTGAGACAAACCTGCCTTACGCAGTGAGACAAATCGTCCTGACACAATGAGACAAACCTGCCTTAAGCAGTGAGACAAACCTGCCTTACTCAGTGAGACAAACCTTGCTTAAACAGTGAGACAAACCTTCCTTACACAGTGAGACAAACCTGCCTTACACAGTGAGACAACCCTTCCTTACACAGTTAGACAAACCTGTCTTACACAGACAAACATGCCTTACGCAGTGAGACAAACCTGCCTTACACAGTGAGACAAACCTTCCTTACGCAGTGAGAAAAACCTGCCTTACGCAGTGAGACAAACCTGCCTTAACCAGTGAGACTAACCTGACTTACGCGGTGAGACAAACCTGCCTTACGCGGAGGGACAAACCTGCCTTACAGTGAGACAAACCTGCCTTACGCAGTGAGACAAACCTGCCTTACGAGGTGAGACAAACCTGCCTTACACATTGAGACAAACCTGCCTGACGCAGTGAGACAAACCTGCCTGATGCAGTGAGGGAAACCTGCCTTACGCAGTGAGGGAAACCTGCCTTACGCAGTGAGACAAACCTGTCTTAACCAGTGAGACAAACCTTCTTAACACAGTGAGACAAACCTGCCTTACATAGTCAGACATACCTTCCTTACACAGTGAGACAAACCTGGCTTATTCAGTGAGACAAACCTTCCTTACACAGTGAGACAAACCTTCCTTACTCAGTGAGACAAACCTGCCTTACACAGTGAGACACACCTGCCTTACACAGTGAGACAAACCTGCCTTACACAGTGAGACAAACCTGCCTTACGCAGTGAGACAAACCTGCCTTACGCAGTGAGACAAACCTGCCTTACACAGTGAGACAAACCTGCCTTACGCAGTGAGACAAACCTGCCTTACGCAGTGAGACAAACCTGCCTCACGCAGTGAGACAAACTTTCTTACGCAGTGAGACAAACCTGCCTTACGCAGTGAGGCAAAACTGCCTAACACAGTGAGACAAACCTTCCTCACACAGTTAGACAAAACTGCCTTAGGCAGACAAAGATACATTACGCAGCGAGACAAACCTGCCTTACACAGTGAGACAAACCTTCCTCACACAGTGAGACAAACCTGCCTTAGGCAGACAAACATACTTTACACCGTGAGACAAACCTGGCTTATGTGGTGAGACAAACCTGCCTTATGCGGTGAGACAAACATTCCTCACACAGTGAGACAAACCTGCCTTACATGGTGAGACAAACCTGCCTTACACAGTGAGACAAACCTGCCTTACACAGTGAGACAAACCTGCGTTACACAGCGAGACAAACCTGCCTTGCAAAGCGAGACAAACCTGCCTAAGTCAGACAAACCTGCCTTACACAGTGAGACAAACCTGCCTTACGCAGTGAGACAAACCTGCCTTACACAGTGAGACAAACCTGCCTTACACAGTGAGACAAACCTGCCTTACGCAGTGAGACAAACCTGCCATACGTAGTGAGACAAACCTGCTTTACACAGTGAGACAAACCTGCCTTACGCAGTGAGACAAACCTGCCTCACGCAGTGAGACAAACTTTCTTACGCAGTGAGACAAACCTGCCTTACGCAGTGAGGCAAAACTGCCTAACACAGTGAGACAAACCTTCCTCACACAGTTAGACAAAACTGCCTTAGGCAGACAAAGATACATTACGCAGCGAGACAAACCTGCCTTATGCAGTGAGACAAACCTTCCTCACACATTGAGACAAACCTGCCTTAGGCAGACTTACATACTTTACACAGTGAGACAAACCTGCCTTACGCAGCGAGACAAAACTGAAATACGCAGCGAGACAAACCTGACTTACGCAGCGAGACAAACCTGCCTTACGCAGTGAGATAAATCTGCCTTACACAGTGAGACAAAGCTGACTTATACAGTGAGACAAACCTTCCTCACACAGTGAGACAAAACTGCCTTAGGCAGACAAAGATACATTACGCAGCGAGACAAACCTGCCTTACACAGTGAGACAAACCTTCCTCACACAGTGAGACAAACCTGCCTTAGGCAGACAAACATAATTTACACAGTGAGACAAACCTGGCTTATGCCGTGAGACAAACCTTCCTCACACAGTGAGACAAACCTGCCTTACATTGTGTGACAAACCTGCCTTACGCTGTGAGACAAACCATCCTTACAGAGTGAGACAAACCTGCCTAACGCAGTGAGACAAACCAGACTCATGTAGTGAGACAAACATTTCCTCACACAGTGAGACAAACCTGCCTTACGCAGTGAGAAAAACCTGCGTTACAGAGACAAACCTGCCTTACGCGGGGAGACAAAACGGCCTTACACAGACAAACCTGCCTTACACAGTGAGACAAACCTGCCTTACGCAGTGAGACAAATCTGCCTTACACAGTGAGACAACCATTCCTTACACATTGAGACAAACCTGCCTTACACAGTGAGACAAACCTGCCTTACACAGTGAGAAAAACCTGCCTTACACTGTGAGAAAAACCTGCCTTACACTGTGAGACAAACCTGCCTTACGCAGTGAGACAAACCTGCCTTACGCAGTGAGACAAACCTGCCTTACGCAGTGGGACAAACCTGCCTTACGCAGCGAGACAAACCTGCCTTACGCAGTGAGACAAAACTGCCTAACACAGTGAGATAAACCTGCCTAACACAGTGAGATAAATCTGCCTTACACAGTGAGACAAACCATCCTTACACTGTGACACAAACCTTCTTTACAATGAGAGACAAACTTGCCTTACATAGTCAGACATACCTTCCTTACATTGAGACAAACCTGCCTTACACAGTGAGACAAACCTGCCTTACACAGTGAGACAAACCTGCCTTACACAGTGAGACAAACCTGCCTTACACAGTGAGACAAACCTGCCTTACTCAGTGAGACAAACCAGCCATAAACAGTGAGAAACACCTGCCTTACACAGTGAGACAAACGTGCCTTAAGCAGTGAGACAAACCGGCCTTACACAGTGAAATAAATCTGCGTTACAAAGTGAAACAAACCTGCCTTACACAGTGAGACAAACCTGCCTTACACAGTGAGACAAACCTGCCTTACGCAGTGATACAAAGCTGCCTTACTTAGTGGGACAAACCTGCCATACATAGTGGGACAAACCTGCCTTACGTATTGAAACAAACCTGCCTTACGAGTTGAGAGAAACCTGCCTTACACAGTGAGACAAACCTGCCTTACACAGTGAGACAAACATGGCTTACACAGTGAGACAAACCTGCCTTAAGCAGTGAGACAAACCTGCCTTACGAGGTGAGACAAACCTGCCTTACACAGTGAGACAAAGCTGCCTTACACAGTGAGACAAACCTGCCTGATGCAGCGAGACAAACCTGCCTTACACCGTGAGACAAACCTGCCTTACGCAGACAAACCAGCCTTACGCAGTGCGACAAACATTCCTTATGCACCGAGACAAAACTACCTTACACAGTGAGACCAACCTGCCTTACACAGAAAAACCTGCCTTACGCAATGAGACAAACCTGCCTTTCACAGTGAGACAAACCTGCCTTACACAGACAAAACTGCCTTACAAAGTGAGACAAACCTGCCTCGCGCAGTGAGACAAACCTGCCTTACGTAGTGAGAAAAACCTGCCTTACGCAGTGAGACAATCCTGCGTTACAGAGACAAACCTTATTTACGCAGCGACACAAACCTGCCTTACGCAGTGGGACAAACGTGCCTAACGCAGCGAGACAAACCTTCCTTACGCAGTGAGACAAACCTGCCTTACGCAGTGAGACAAACCTGCCTTACGCAGTGAGACAAACCTGCCTTACGCAGTGAGACAAACCTGCCTTACATTGTGAGACAAACCTGCCTTATGCAGTGAGACAAAGCTGCCTTATGCAGTGAGACAAAGCTGCCTTATGCAGTGAGACAAAGCTGCCTGACGCAGTGAGACAAACCAGCCTTACGCGGTGAGACAAACTTGCCTTACACAGTGAGACAAACCTGCCTCACGAGGTGAGAAAAACCGGGCTTACACATTGAGACAAACCTGCCTTATGCAGTGAGACAAACCTGCCTTACACAGACAAACCTGCCTTACACAGCGAGACAAACCTGGCTTAAACAGTGAGACAAACCTGCCTTACGCAGTGAGACAAACCTGCCTTATGCGGTGAGACAAACCTGCCTTACACAGTGAGACAAACCTGGCTTATTCAGTGAGACAAACCTTCCTTACACAGTGAGACAAACCTTCCTTACTCAGTGAGACAAACCTGCCTTACACAGTGAGACACACCTGCCTTACACAGTGAGACAAACCTGCCTTACACAGTGAGACAAACCTGCCTTACGCAGTGAGACAAACCTGCCTTACGCAGTGAGACAAACCTGCCTTACACAGTGAGACAAACCTGCCTTACGCAGTGAGACAAACCTGCCTCACGCAGTGAGACAAACTTTCTTACGCAGTGAGACAAACCTGCCTCACGCAGTGAGGCAAAACTGCCTAACACAGTGAGACAAACCTTCCTCACACAGTTAGACAAAACTGCCTTAGGCAGACAAAGATACATTACGCAGCGAGACAAACCTGCCTTACACAGTGAGACAAACCTTCCTCACACAGTGAGACAAACCTGCCTTAGGCAGTCAAACATACTTTACACCGTGAGACAAACCTGGCTTATGTGGTGAGACAAACCTGCCTTATGCGGTGAGACAAACATTCCTCACACAGTGAGACAAACCTGCCTTACATGGTGAGACAAACCTGCCTTACACAGTGAGACAAACCTGCCTTACACAGTGAGACAAACCTGCGTTACACAGCGAGACAAACCTGCCTTGCAAAGCGAGACAAACCTGCCTAAGTCAGACAAACCTGCCTTACACAGTGAGACAAACCTGCCTTACGCAGTGAGACAAACCTGCCTTACACAGTGAGACAAACCTGCCTTACACAGTGAGACAAACCTGCCTTACACAGTGAGACAAACCTGCCATACGTAGTGAGACAAACCTGCTTTACACAGTGAGACAAACCTGCCTTACGCAGTGAGACAAACCTGCCTCACGCAGTGAGACAAACTTTCTTACGCAGTGAGACAAACCTGCCTTACGCAGTGAGGCAAAACTGCCTAACACAGTGAGACAAACCTTCCTCACACAGTTAGACAAAACTGCCTTAGGCAGACAAAGATACATTACGCAGCGAGACAAACCTGCCTTACACAGTGAGACAAACCTTCCTCACACAGTGAGACAAACCTGCCTTAGGCAGACAAACATACTTTACACCGTGAGACAAACCTGGCTTATGTGGTGAGACAAACCTGCCTTATGCGGTGAGACAAACATTCCTCACACAGTGAGACAAACCTGCCTTACATGGTGAGACAAACCTGCCTTACACAGTGAGACAAACGTGACTTATGCAGCGAGACAAACCTGCCTTATGCAATGGGACAAAACTGCCTTACGTGGTGAGACAAACCTGCCTTACACAGTGAGACAAACCTGCCTTATGCGGTGAGACAAACCTGCCACACACAGTGAGATAAATCTGCCTTACACAGTGAGGCAAACCTGCCTTACATGGTGAGACAAACCTGCCTTACATAGTCAGACATACCTTCCTTACAGTGAGACAAACCTGCCTTACACAGTGAGACACACCTTACTTATGCAGTGAAACAAATCTGCCTTACACAGTGAGACAAACCTGCCTTACACAGTGAGACAAACCTGCCTTACATAGTGAGAAAAACCTTCATTCCACAGTGAGACAAACCTGCCTTACATAGTGAGACAAACCTGCCTTACACAGTGAGACAAACCATCTTCACAGTGAGACAAACCTGCCTTACGCAGACAAACATACTTTACGCAGTGAGAGAAACCTGCCTTACGTGGTGAGACAAACCTGCCTTACACAGTGAGACAAACCTGCCTCACGCGGAGGGACAAAACTGACTTACGCAGTGAAACAAACCTGCCTTACGTAGTGGGACAAACCTGCCTCACGCAGACAAACCTGCCTTACGCAGTGAGACAAACCTGCCTTACACAGAAAACCTGCCTTACGCAGTGAGACAAACCTGCCTTACTCAGTGAGACAAACCTGCAATACACAGTTAGACAAAACTGCCTTTCACAGACAAACCTGCCTTACGCAGTGAGACAAACCTGCCTTACGTAGTGAGACAAACCTGCCTTACACAGTGAGACAAACCTTCCTTACACAGTGAGAAAAACCTGCCATACGCTGTGAGACAAACCTGCCTTATGCAGTGAAACAAACCTGCCTTACGTAGTGAGACAAACCTGCCTTACACAGTGAGACAAACCTGACTTACGCGAGATAAACATGCCTTACACAGTGAGACAAACATGCCTTACACAGTGAGACAAACCTGCCTGAAGCAGTGAGACAAACCTGCCTTACACAGTGAAACAAACCTGCAATACACAGTTAGACAAAACTGCCTTTCACAGACAAACCTGCCTTACGCAGTGAGACAAACCTGCCTCACGTAGTGAGACAAACCTGCCTTACACAGTGAGACAAACCTTCCTTACACAGTGAGAAAAACCTGCCATACGCTGTGAGACAAACCTGCCTTACGCAGTGAAACAAACCTGCCTTACGTAGTGAGACAAACCTGCCTTACACAGTGAGACAAACCTGACTTACGCTGTGAGACAAACCTGCCTTATGCGGTGAGACAAACCTGACATACGCAGCGAGACAAACCTGCCTTACACAGTGAGACAAACCTGCCTTACGTAGTGAGACAAATCTGCCTTACACAGTGAGACAAATCTGCCTTACACAGTGAGACAAACCGTCCTTACACAGTGAGACAAACCTGCCTTACGCACTGAGACAATCCTGCCTTACACAGTGAGACAAACCTTCCTTACGCAGTGAGACAAACCTGCCTTACGTAGTGAGACAAACCTGCCTTACACAGTGAGACAAACCTCCTTACACAGTGAGAAAAACGTGCCTTACGCAGTGAGACAAACCTGCCTTAAGCAGTGAGACAAACCTTCCTTAAGCAGTGAGACAAACTTGCCATACGCAGTGAGATAAAACTGCCTTACACAGTGAGACAAACCTGCCTTGCACAGTGAGACAAACCGGCCTTACGCAGAGAGACAAACCTGTCTTACGCAGTGAGACAAACCTGCCTTACGCAGTGAGACAAACCTGCCTTACGCAGTGAGAGAAACCTGCCTAATGCAGTGAGAAAAACCGGCCTTACGCAGTGAGACAAACCTGCCTTACACAGTGACACAAACCTGCCTTACGCAGTAAGAGAAACCAGCCTTACGCAGTGAGAGAAACCTGCCTTACGCAGTGACACAAACCCTTCTTAAGCAGTGAAACCATCCTTTCTTTCACAGTGAGACAAACCTTCCTTACACTGTGAGACAAAACTGCCGTACACTGTGACACAAACCTTCCTTACACTGTGAGACAAACCTTCCTTACACTGTGAGACAAACCTTCCTTGCACTGTGAGACAAAACGGCCTTACATAGTGAGAAAAACGTTCCTTACACAGTGAGACAAACCTGACTTACACAGTGAGACAAACCTGCCTTCGGGGGTGAGACAAACCTGCCTTACACGGTGAGACAAAACTGCCTCAAGCGCTGAGACAAACCTGCCTTATGCAGTGAGACAAACCTGCCTTACGCGGTGAGACAAACCTGCCTTACACAGTGAGACAAACCTGCCTTACACAGTGAGACAAACCTGCCTTACACAGTGAGACAAACCTGCCTTAGGCGGAGAGACAAACCTGCCTTACACAGTGAGACAAACCTGCCTTACACAGACAGAACTGCCTTACGCAGTTGGACAAACCTTCCTTACACGGACAAACCTGCCTTACGCGGTGAGACAAAACTACCTTACACAGTGAGACAAACCTGCCAAACACAGTGAGACAAAACTGCCTTACGCGGTGAGACAAATTTGCTTTACGCGGTGAGACAAATGTGCCTTACGTGGTGAGACAAACCTGCCTTACGCTGTGAGACAAACCGTCCTCACACAGTGAGATAAACCTTCCTTACACAGTGAGACAAACCTGCCTAACACAGTGAGACAAACCTGCCGTACGCAGTGAGATAAACCTGCCTTACACCGTGAGACAAACCTGCCTTAAACACTGAGAAAAACCTGCCTTAAACAGCGAGACAAACCTGCCTTAGGCAGCGAGACAAACCTGCCTTAAGCAGCCAGAAAAACCTGCCTTACGCAGTGAGACAAACCTGCCTTACGCAGCGAGACAAACCTGCCTTACGAAGCGAGACAAAACTTCCTGACATAGTGAGACAAACCTGCCTTACGAAGCGAGACAAACCTGCCTGACACTGTGAGACAAACCTGCATTACGAAGCGAGACAAACCAGCCTTACGAAGCGAGACAAACCTCCTGACACAGCGAGACAAACCTGCCTTACGCAGTGAGACAAATCTTCCTAACACAGTGAGACAACCCTGCCTTACGCAGCGAGACAAACCTGCCTTAAACAGCGAGACAAACCAGCCTTAAGCAGTGAGACAAACTTGCCTTACGCAGTGAGATAAAACTGCCTTACACAGTGAGACAAACCTGCCTTACACAGTGAGACAAACCGGCCTTACACAGTGAGACAAACCGGCCTTACGCAGAGAGACAAACCTGCCTTACGCAGTGAGACAAACCTGCCTTACGCAGTGAGACAAACCTGCCTTACGCAGTGAGACAAACCTGCCTTACACGGTGAGACAAACCTGCCTTACACGGTGAGACAAACCTGCCTTACACGGTGAGACAAACCTGCCTTACGCGGTGAGACAAACCTGCCTTACACAGTGAGACAAACCTGCCTTACACCGTGAGACAAACCTGCCTTACACCGTGAGACAAACTTGCCTTACACAGTGAATTAAATCTGCCTTACGCGGTGAGAAAAACCTGCCTTACACTGTGAGACAAACCTGCCTTACGCAGTGAGACAAACCTGCCTTACACAGCCAGATAAATCTTCCTTACACAGTGAGACAAACCTGCCTTACGCAGTGAGACAAACCTGCCTTACACAGACAAACCTGCCTTACACAGTGAGACAAACCTTCCTTACACAGTGAAACAAACCTTCCTTACACAGTGAGACAAACTTTCCTTACGCAGTGAGACAAACCTGCCTTACGCAATGAAACAAACCTGCCTGACACAGTGAGAGAAAACTGCCTTACACAGTGAGACAAACCTGCCTTACGCAGTGAGACAAACTTGCCTTACACATTGAGACAAACTTGCCTTACGCAGTGAGATAAACCTGCCTTACGCAGTGAGACAAAACTGCCTTACGCAGTGAGACTAAACTGCCTTACGCAGTGAGACAATCCTGCCTTACGCAGTGAGACAAACCTGCCTCACGCAGTGAGACAAACCTGCCTTACGCAGACAAACCTGCCTTACGCAGTGAGACAAACCTGCCTTACACAGTGAGACAAACCTGCCTTACACAGTGAGACAAACCTGCCTTACGTAGTGAGACAAATCTGCCTTACACAGTGAGACAAACCGTCCTTACACAGTGAGACAAACCTGCCTTACGCACTGAGACAATCCTGCCTTACACAGTGAGACAAACCTTCCTTACGTAGTGAGACAAACCTGCCTTACACAGTGAGACAAACCTCCTTACACAGTGAGAAAAACGTGCCTTACGCAGTGAGACAAACCTGCCTTAAGCAGTGAGACAAACCTTCCTTAAGCAGTGAGACAAACTTGCCATACGCAGTGAGATAAAACTGCCTTACACAGTGAGACAAACCTGCCTTGCACAGTGAGACAAACCGGCCTTACGCAGAGAGACAAACCTGCCTTACGCAGTGAGACAAACCTGCCTTACGCAGTGAGACAAACCTGCCTTACGCAGTGAGAGAAACCTGCCTAATGCAGTGAGAAAAACCGGCCTTACGCAGTGAGACAAACCTGCCTTACACAGTGACACAAACCTGCCTTACGCAGTAAGAGAAACCAGTCTTACGCAGTGAGAGAAACCTGCCTTACGCAGTGACACAAACCCTTCTTAAGCAGTGAAACCATCCTTTCTTTCACAGTGAGACAAACCTTCCTTACACTGTGAGACAAAACTGCCGTACACTGTGACACAAACCTTCCTTACACTGTGAGACAAACCTTCCTTACACTGTGAGACAAACCTTCCTTGCACTGTGAGACAAAACGGCCTTACATAGTGAGAAAAACGTTCCTTACACAGTGAGACAAACCTGACTTACACAGTGAGACAAACCTGCCTTAGGGGGTGAGACAAACCTGCCTTACACGGTGAGACAAAACTGCCTCAAGCGCTGAGACAAACCTGCCTTACGCAGTGAGACAAACCTGCCTTACGCGGTGAGACAAACCTGCCTTACACAGTGAGACAAACCTGCCTTACACAGTGAGACAAACCTGCCTTACACAGTGAGACAAACCTGCCTTAGGCGGAGAGACAAACCTGCCTTACACAGTGAGACAAACCTGCCTTACACAGACAGAACTGCCTTACGCAGTTGGACAAACCTTCCTTACACGGACAAACCTGCCTTACGCGGTGAGACAAAACTACCTTACACAGTGAGACAAACCTGCCAAACACAGTGAGACAAAACTGCCTTACGCGGTGAGACAAATTTGCTTTACGCGGTGAGACAAATGTGCCTTACGTGGTGAGACAAACCTGCCTTACGCTGTGAGACAAACCGTCCTCACACAGTGAGATAAACCTTCCTTACACAGTGAGACAAACCTGCCTAACACAGTGAGACAAACCTGCCTTACGCAGTGAGATAAACCTGCCTTACACCGTGAGACAAACCTGCCTTAAACACTGAGAAAAACCTGCCTTAAACAGCGAGACAAACCTGCCTTAGGCAGCGAGACAAACCTGCCTTAAGCAGCCAGAAAAACCTGCCTTACGCAGTGAGACAAACCTGCCTTACGCAGCGAGACAAACCTGCCTTACGAAGCGAGACAAAACTTCCTGACATAGTGAGACAAACCTGCCTTACGAAGCGAGACAAACCTGCCTGACACTGTGAGACAAACCTGCATTACGAAGTGAGACAAACCAGCCTTACGAAGCGAGACAAACCTCCTGACACAGCGAGACAAACCTGCCTTACGCAGTGAGACAAAACTTCCTAACACAGTGAGACAACCCTGCCTTACGCAGCGAGACAAACGTTCCTTACGCTGCGAGACAAACCTGCCTTAAACAGCGAGACAAACCAGCCTTAAGCAGTGAGACAAACTTGCCTTACGCAGTGAGATAAAACTGCCTTACACAGTGAGACAAACCTGCCTTACACAGTGAGACAAACCGGCCTTACACAGTGAGACAAACCGGCCTTACGCAGAGAGACAAACCTGCCTTACGCAGTGAGACAAACCTGCCTTACGCAGTGAGACAAACCTGCCTTACGCAGTGAGACAAACCTGCCTTACACGGTGAGACAAACCTGCCTTACGCGGTGAGACAAACCTGCCTTACGCGGTGAGACAAACCTGCCTTACGCAGTGACAAAAACCTGCCTTACGTAGTGAGAGAAACCTGCGTAACACAGTGAGACAAACCTTCCTTACGCGGTGAGACAAACCTGCCTTACGCGGTGAGACAAACCTGCCTTACTCAGACAAACCTGCCTTATGCAGTGAGACGAACCTTCCTTACACAGTGTGACAAACCTGCCTTACGCAGCCAAACATACTTTACACAGCGAGACAAAACTGCCTTACGTGGTGAGACAAACCTGCATTACACTGTGAGACAAAGCTGTCTACCACAGTGAGACAAACCTGCCTTGCGCGGTGAGACAAACCTGCCTTACATAGTGAGACAAACCTGCCTTACACAGTGAGACAAATTTCCTCACCCAGTGAGACAATGCAGCCTTACACAGACAAACCTGCCTTACGCAGTGAGACGAACCTTCTCACACAGTGAGACAAATCTGCCTTTCACAGTGAGACAAACCTGCCTCACAATGTGAGACAAAACTGCCTTAAACAGTGAGACAAACATGCTTTACACAGTGAGACAAACCTGCCTTACGCAGTGAGACAAACCTGCCTTACGCAGTGAGACAAATCTTCCTAACGCAGTGAGACACAACTGCCTTACACGGTGAGACAAATCTGCCTTACGCAGTGAGATAAACCTGCCTGACGCAGTGAGACAAACATGCCTTACGCAGTGAGACAAACATGCCTTACGCAGTGAGACAAACCTGCTTTACACAGACAAACCTGCCTTACACTGAGTGACAAATCTGCCTTACGAGGTGAGACAAACCTGCCTTACGCAGTGAGACAAAACTACCTTACGCAGTGATTCAAATATGCCTTACGCAGTGAGACAAACCTGCCTTACACTGTGAGACAAAACTGCCTTACGCAGTGAGACAACCCTGCCTTACGCAGTGAGACAAACCTGCCTTACACAGTGACACAAACCTGCCTTACCCAGTGAGACAAACCTGCCTTACACAGACAAACCTGCCTTACGCAGTGAGACAAACCTGCCTTACGCAGTGAGAGAAACCTGCCTTACGCAGTGAGACAAAACTACCTTACGCAGTGATTCAAACATGCCTTACGCAGTGAGACAAACCTGCCTTACACTGTGAGACAAAACTGCCTTACGCAGTGAGACAACCCTGCCTTACGCAGTGAGACAAACCTGCCTTACACAGACAAACCTGCCTTACACAGTGAGGCAAACCTGCCTTACGCGGTGAGACAAACCTGCCTTACGTAGTGAGACAAACCTGCCTTACGCAGCGAGACAAACCTGCCTTACACAGTGAGACAAACCTGACTTACACATTGAGACAAACCTGCCTTACGCGGTGAGACAAACCTGCCTTACGTAGTGAGACAAACCTGCCGTACGTAGTGAGACAAACCTGCCTTACACAGTGAGACAAACCTGACTTACACATTGAGACAAACCTGCCTTATGCAGTGAGACAAACCAGCCTTACACAGTGAGACAAACCTGCCTTACATAGACAAACCCGCCTTACAGTGAGACAAACCTCCTTACACAGTGAGACAAACCAGCCTTACACAGTGAGACAAATCTGCCTTACAGAGACAAACCTGCCTTACACAGTGAGACAAACCTGCCTTACACAGACAAACCTGCATTACGCGGTGAGACAAACCTGCCTTACGCAGTGAGACAAACCTGCCTTACACAGACAAACCTGCATTACACAGTGAGACATAACTGCCTTACGCGGTGAGACAAACCTGCCTTACGCAGTGAGACAAAGCTGCCTTACACAGCGAGAAATTCCTGCCTTACACAGCGAGAAATTCCTGCCTTACACAGCGAGACAAACCTGCCTTAACCGGTGAGACAAACCTGCCTTACGCAGTCAGACAAACCTGCCTTACCCTGTGAGAAAAACCTGCCTTACACAGTGAGACAAACGTGCCTTACACCCTGAGACAAACTTGCCTTAGATTGTGAGACAAACCTGCCGTACACAGTGAGACAAACCTGCCTGACGCGGTAGACAAACCAGCCTTACACAGTGAGACAAACCTCCTTACACAGTGTGACAAACCTGCCTTACACAGACAAACCTGCCTTACACAGTGAGACAAACCTGCCTTACGCAGTGACACAAACTTCCTTCCGCGGTGAGACAAACCTGCTTTACGAGGTGAGACAAACCTGCCTAACGCAGCGAGACAAACCTGCCTTACGCAGTCAGACAAATCTTCCTAACGCTGTGAGACAAACCTGCCTTACACAGTGAGACAAACCTGCCATACGCAGCGAGACAAACCGGCCTTACGAAGTGAGACAAACCTTCCTAACGCACTGAGACAAACCGGCCTTAAGCAGCGAGACAAACCTGCCTTACATAGTGAGACAAACCTGCCTTACACAGTGAGACAAACCTGCCTTACGCAGCGAGACAAACCTGCCGTACATAGTGAGACAAACCTGCCTTACCCAGTCAGACAAACGTGCCTTACGCAGCGAGACAAACCTGCCTTACACAGTGAGACAAACCTGCCTTACGCGGGGAGACAAAACTGCCTTACACAGTGAGACAAACCTCGTTACGCGGTGAGACAAACCTGCCTTACACAGACAAACCTGCCTTAAACAGTGAGACAAACCTGACATACACAGTGAGACAAAACTGCCTACGGGGGTGAGACAAACCTGCCGTACACAGTGAGACAAACCTGCCTCACACATTGAGACAAAACTGCCTAACACATTGAGACAAATCTGCCTTATGCAGCGAGACAAACCTGCCTTACACAGTGAGACAAACCTGCCTTACGCAGTGAGACAAACCTGCCTTCAACAGAGAGACAAACGTGACATAGGCAGCGAGACAAGCCTGCCTTACACGGTGAGACAAACCTTCCTAACGCAGTGAGACAAACCGGCCTTACGCAGTGAGACAAACCGGCCTTATACAGACAAACCTTCCTTACACAGAGAGACCAACATGCCTTACGCAGTGAGACAAACGTTCCTTACGCAGTGAGACCAACATGCCTAACACCGCGAGACAAACGTTCCTTATGCAGCGAGACAAACCTACCTTACACAGTGAGACAAACCTGCCTTACGCAGTGAGACAAACCTGCCTTAGGGGGTGAGACAAACCTGTCTTACACGGTGAGACAAACCTGCCTTACACAGTGAGACAAAACTGCCTTACGCCGTGAGACAAACCTACCTTACACAGTGAGACAAAACTGCCTTACGCAGAGAGACAAACCTGACTTACACAGTAAGACAAACCTGCCATAGGGGGTGATACAAACCTGCCTTACACAGACAAACCTGCCTTACACAGTGAGACAAACCTGCCTTACACAATGAGACAAACCTGCCATACGCAGCGAGACAAACCTGCCTTACACAGTGAGACAAACCTGCCATACGCAGCGAGACAAACCTGCCTTACAAAGTGAGAAAAACATGCCTTACGCAGTGAGACAAACCTGCCTTACACAGTGAGACAAACCTGCCTTACGCAGTGAGACAAACCTGCCTTACGCAGTGAGACAAACCTGCCTTACACAGTGAGACAAACCTTCCTTACGCAGTGAGACAAACCTGCCTTACGCAGTGAGACAAACCTGCCTTATACAGTGAGACAAACCTTCCTTACACAGTGAATTAAATCTGCCTTACACAGTGAGAAAAACCTGCCTTACACTGTGAGACAAACCTGCCTTACGCAGTGAGACAAACCTGCCTTACTCAGCCAGATAAATCTTCCTTACACAGTGAGACAATCCTGCCTTACACAGTGAGACAAACCTGCCTTACGCACTGAGAAAAACCTGCCTTACACAGAGATCAACCTGCCTTACACAGTGAGACAAATGTGCCTTACACAGTGAGACAAATGTGCCTTACACATTGAGTCAAACATACTTTACGCAGCGAGACAAACCTGCCTTACACAGTGAGACAAACCTGCCTTACACATGGAGACAAACGTGCCTTACACAATGAGACAAACCTGCCTTACACAGTGAGACAAAGCTGAGTTACAAAGACAAAACTGCCTTACGCAGAGAGACAAACCTGCCTTACGCAGTGAGACAAACCTGCCTTACACAGTGAGACAAACCTGCCTTACACAGTGAGATAAACCTGCCTTACGCAGTGAGACAAACCTGCCTTACGCAGTGAGACAAACCTGCCTTACGTAGTGAGACAAACCTGCCTTACACTGTGAGACAAACCGTCCTTACACTGTGAGACAAACCGTCCTTACACTGTGAGACAAACCGTCCTTACACAGTGAGACAAACCTTCCTTACGCACTGAGACAATCCTGCCTTACACAGTGAGACAAACCTTCCTTACGCAGTGAGACAGACCTGCCTTACGTAGTGAGACAAACCTTCCTTACACAGTGAGAAAAACGTGCCTTACGCAGTGAGACAAACCTGCCTTAAGCAGTGAGACAAACTTGCCTTACGCAGTGAGATAAAACTGCCTTACACAGTGAGACAAACCTTCCTTACACAGTGAGACAAACCGGCCTTACGCAGAGAGACAAACCTGCCTTACGCAGTGAGAGAAACCTGCCTTACACAGTGAGAAAAACCGGCCTTACGCAGTGAGAAAAACCGGCCTTACGCAGTGAGACAAACCTGCCTTAGCAGTGACACAAACCCTTCTTACGCAGTGAAACCATCCTTTCTTGCACAGTGAGACAAACCTTCCTTACACTGTGAGACAAAACTGCCTTACATAGTGAGACAAACCTTCCTTGCACTGTGAGACAAACCTTCCTTACATTATGAGACAACACGGCCTTACACTGTGAGACAAACCTTCCTTACACTGTGAGACAAAACTGCCTTACATTATGAGACAAACGTTCCTTACACAGTGAGACAATCCTGCCTTACACACTGAGACAAAGCTGCCTTACACAGTGAGACAAACCGGCCTTACACAGTGAGACAAACCTTCCTTACACAGTGAGACAAACCTTCCTTACACAGTGAGACAAACTTTCCTTACGCAGTGAGACAAACCTGCCTTACACAGTGAGACAAACCTGCCTTACGCAGCGAGACAAACCTGCCTTACATAGTGAGACAAACCTGCCTTACCCAGTCAGACAAACGTGCCTTACGCAGCGAGACAAACCTGCCTTACACAGTGAGACAAACCTCGTTACGCGGTGAGACAAACCTGCCTTACACAGACAAACCTGCCTTACACAGTGAGACAAACCTGACATACACAGTGAGACAAAACTGCCTACGGGGGTGAGACAAACCTGCCGTAGACAGTGAGACAAACCTGCCTCACACATTGAGACAAAACTGCCTAACACATTGAGACAAATCTGCCTTATGCAGCGAGACAAACCTGCCTTACACAGTGAGACAAACCTGCCTTACGCAGTGAGACAAACCTGCCTTCAACAGAGAGACAAACGTGACATAGGCAGCGAGACAAACCTGCCATACACGGTGAGACAAACCTTCCTAACTCAGTGAGACAAACCGGCCTTACGCAGTGAGACAAACCGGCCTTATACAGACAAACCTTCCTTACACAGTGAGACCAACATGCCTTACGCAGTGAGACCAACATGCCTAACACCGCGAGACAAACGTTCCTTATGCAGCGAGACAAACCTGCCTTACACAGTGAGACAAACCTGTCTGACGCAGTGAGACAAACCTGCCTTAGGGGGTGAGACAAACCTGTCTTACACGGTGAGACAAACCTGCCTTACACAGTGAGACAAAACTGCCTTACGCCGTGAGACAAACCTACCTTACACAGTGAGACAAAACTGCCTTACGCAGAGAGACAAACCTGACTTACACAGTAAGACAAACCTGCCATAGGGGGTGATACAAACCTGCCTTACACAGACAAACCTGCCTTACACAGTGAGACAAACCTGCCTTACACAATGAGACAAACCTGCCATACGCAGCGAGACAAACCTGCCTTACACAGCGAGACAAACCTGCCATACGCAGCGAGACAAACCTGCCTTACAAAGTGAGAAAAACATGCCTTACGCAGTGAGACAAACCTGCCTTACACAGTGAGACAAACCTTCCTTACGCAGTGAGACAAACCTGCCTTACGCAGTGAGACAAACCTGCCTTACACAGTGAGACAAACCTTCCTTACGCAGTGAGCCAAACCTGCCTTACGCAGTGAGACAAACCTGCCTTACACAGTGAGACAAACCTTCCTTACACAGTGAATTAAATCTGCCTTACACAGTGAGAAAAACCTGCCTTACACAGTGAGACAAACCTTCCTTACGCAGTGAGACAAACCTGCCTTACGCAGTGAGACAAACCTGCCTTACACAATGAGACAAACCTGCCATACGCAGCGAGACAAACCTGCCTTACACAGTGAGACAAACCTGCCATACGCAGCGAGACAAACCTGCCTTACAAAGTGAGAAAAACATGCCTTACGCAGTGAGACAAACCTGCCTTACACAGTGAGACAAACCTTCCTTACGCAGTGAGACAAACCTACCTTACGCAGTGAGACAAACCTGCCTTACACAGTGAGACAAACCTTCCTTACGCAGTGAGACAAACCTGCCTTACGCAGTGAGACAAACCTGCCTTACACAGTGAGACAAACCTTCCTTACACAGTGAGACAAACCTTCCTTACACAGTGAATTAAATCTGCCTTACACAGTGAGAAAAACCTGCCTTACACTGTGAGACAAACCTGCCTTACGCAGTGAGACAAACCTGCTTTACTCAGCCAGATAAATCTTCCTTACACAGTGAGACAATCCTGCCTTACACAGTGAGACAAACCTGCCTTACGCAGTGAGAAAAAGCTGCCTTACACAGAGATCAACCTGCCTTACACAGTGAGACAAATGTGCCTTACACAGTGAGACAAACGTGCCTTACACATTGAGTCAAACATACTTTACGCAGCGAGACAAACCTGCCTTACACAGTGAGACAAACCTGCCTTACACATGGAGACAAACATGCCTTACACAATGAGACAAACCTGCCTTACACAGTGAGACAAACCTGAGTTACAAAGACAAAACTGCCTTACGCAGAGAGACAAACCTGCCTTACACAGTGAGACAAACCTGCCTTACACAGTGAGAAAAACCTGCCTTACGCAGTGAGACAAACCTGCCTTACGTAGTGAGACAAACCTGCCTTACACTGTGAGACAAACCGTCCTTACACTGTGAGACAAACCGTCCTTACACTGTGAGACAAACCGTCCTTCCACTGTGAGACAAACCGTCCTTACACAGTGAGACAAACCTTCCTTACGCACTGAGACAATCCTGCCTTACACAGTGAGACAAACCTTCCTTACGCAGTGAGACAGACCTGCCTTACGTAGTGAGACAAACCTTCCTTACACAGTGAGAAAAACGTGCCTTACGCAGTGAGACAAACCTGCCTTAAGCAGTGAGACAAACTTGCCTTACGCAGTGAGATAAAACTGCCTTACACAGTGAGACAAACCTGCCTTACACAGTGAGACAAACCGGCCTTACGCAGAGAGACAAACCTGCCTTATGCAGTGAGAGAAACCTGCCTTACACAGTGAGAAAAACCGGCCTTACGCAGTGAGAAAAACCGGCCTTACGCAGTGAGACAAACCTGCCTTACGCAGTGACACAAACCCTTCTTACGCAGTGAAACCATCCTTTCTTACACAGTGAGACAAACCTTCCTTACACTGTGAGACAAAACTGCCTTACATAGTGAGACAAACCTTCCTTGCACTGTGAGACAAACCTTCCTTACATTATGAGACAACACTGCCTTACACTGTGAGACAAACCTTCCTTACACTGTGAGACAAAACTGCCTTACATAATGAGACAAACGTTCCTTACACAGTGAGACAAACCTGCCTTACACACTGAGACAAAGCTGCCTTACACAGTGAGACAAACCTGCCTTACACAGTGAGACAAACCTTCCTTACACAGTGAGACAAACCTTCCTTACACAGTGAGACAAACTTTCCTTACGCAGTGAGACAAACCTGCCTTACGCAATGAGACAAACCTGCCTGACACAGTGAGAGAAAACTGCCTTACACAGTGAGACAAACCTGCCTTACGCAGTGAGACAAACTTGCCTTACACATTGAGACAAACTTGCCTTACGCAGTGAGATAAACCTGCCTTACGCAGTGAGACAAAACTGCCTTACGCAGTGAGACAAAACTGCCTTACGCAGTGAGACAAAACTGCCTTACGCAGTGAGACAATCCTGCCTTACGCAGTGAGACAAACCTGCCTTACACAGTGAGAAAAACCGGCCTTACGCAGTGAGAAAAACCGGCCTTACGCAGTGAGACAAAGCTGCCTTACGCAGTGACACAAACCCTTCTTACGCAGTGAAACCATCCTTTCTTACACAGTGAGACAAACCTTCCTTACACTGTGAGACAAAACTGCCTTACATAGTGAGACAAACCTTCCTTGCACTGTGAGACAAAACTTCCTTACATTATGAGACAACACTGCCTTACACTGTGAGACAAACCTTCCTTACACTGTGAGACAAAACTGCCTTACATAATGAGACAAACGTTCCTTACACAGTGAGACAAACCTGCCTTACACACTGAGACAAAGCTGCCTTACACAGTGAGACAAACCTGCCTTACACAGTGAGACAAACCTTCCTTACACAGTGAGACAAACCTTCCTTACACAGTGAGACAAACTTTCCTTACGCAGTGAGACAAACCTGCCTTACGCAATGAGACAAACCTGCCTTACACAGTGAGAGAAAACTGCCTTACACAGTGAGACAAACCTGCCTTACGCAGTGAGACAAACTTGCCTTACACATTGAGACAAACTTGCCTTACGCAGTGAGATAAACCTGCCTTACGCAGTGAGACAAACCTGCCTTACGCAGTGAGACAAAACTGCCTTACGCAGTGAGACAAAACTGCCTTACGCAGTGAGACAATCCTGCCTTGCGCAGTGAGACAAACCTGCCTCACGCAGTGAGACAAACCTGCCTTACGCAGACAAACCTGCCTTACGCAGACAAACCTGCCTTACGCAGTGAGACAAACCTGCCTTACACAGACAAACCTGCCTTACACGGTGAGACAAACCTGCCTTACGTAGTGAGACAAATCTGCCTTACACAGTGAGACAAACCGTCCTTACACAGTGAGACAAACCGTCCTTACACAGTGAGACAAACCTGCCTTACGCACTGAGACAATCCTGCCTTACACAGTGAGACAAACCTTCCTTACGCAGTGAGACAAACCTGCCTTACGTAGTGAGACAAACCTGCCTTACACAGTGAGACAAACCTCCTTACACAGTGAGAAAAACGTGCCTTACGCAGTGAGACAAACTTGCCATATGCAGTGAGATAAAACTGCCTTACACAGTGAGACAAACCTGCCTTGCACAGTGAGACAAACCGGCCTTACTCAGAGAGACAAACCTGCCTTACGCAGTGAGACAAACCTGCCTTACGCAGTGAGAGAAACCTGCCTAATGCAGTGAGAAAAACCGGCCTTACGCAGTGAGACAAGCCTGCCTTACGCAGTGACACAAACCCTTCTTAAGCAGTGAAACCATCCTTTCTTTCACAGTGAGACAAACCTTCCTTACACTGTGAGACAAAACTGCCTTACATAGTGAGACAAAACTTCCTTGTACTGTGAGACAAACCTTCCTTACATTGTGAGACAAAACTGCCTTACACTGTGAGACAAACCTTCCTTACACTGTGAGACAAACCTTCCTTACACTGTGAGACAAACCTTCCTTACACACTGAGACAAAACGGCCTGACACAGTGAGAGAAAACTGCCTTACACAGTGAGACAAACCTGCCTTACGCAGTGAGACAAACTTGCCTTACACATTGAGACAAACTTGCCTTACGCAGTGAGATAAACCTGCCTTACGCAGTGAGACAAAACTGCCTTACGCAGTGAGACAAAACTGCCTTACGCAGTGAGACAAAACTGCCTTACGCAGTGAGACAATCCTGCCTTACGCAGTGAGACAAACCTGCCTTACACAGTGAGAAAAACCGGCCTTACGCAGTGAGAAAAACCGGCCTTACGCAGTGAGACAAAGCTGCCTTACGCAGTGACACAAACCCTTCTTACGCAGTGAAACCATCCTTTCTTACACAGTGAGACAAACCTTCCTTACACTGTGAGACAAAACTGCCTTACATAGTGAGACAAACCTTCCTTGCACTGTGAGACAAAACTTCCTTACATTATGAGACAACACTGCCTTACACTGTGAGACAAACCTTCCTTACACTGTGAGACAAAACTGCCTTACATAATGAGACAAACGTTCCTTACACAGTGAGACAAACCTGCCTTACAAACTGAGACAAAGCTGCCTTACACAGTGAGACAAACCTGCCTTACACAGTGAGACAAACCTTCCTTACACAGTGAGACAAACCTTCCTTACACAGTGAGACAAACTTTCCTTACGCAGTGAGACAAACCTGCCTTACGCAATGAGACAAACCTGCCTTACACAGTGAGAGAAAACTGCCTTACACAGTGAGACAAACCTGCCTTACGCAGTGAGACAAACTTGCCTTACACATTGAGACAAACTTGCCTTACGCAGTGAGATAAACCTGCCTTACGCAGTGAGACAAAACTGCCTTACGCAGTGAGACAAAACTGCCTTACGCAGTGAGACAAAACTGCCTTACGCAGTGAGACAATCCTGCCTTGCGCAGTGAGACAAACCTGCCTCACGCAGTGAGACAAACCTGCCTTACGCAGACAAACCTGCCTTACGCAGACAAACCTGCCTTACGCAGTGAGACAAACCTGCCTTACACAGACAAACCTGCCTTACACGGTGAGACAAACCTGCCTTACGTAGTGAGACAAATCTGCCTTACACAGTGAGACAAACCGTCCTTACACAGTGAGACAAACCGTCCTTACACAGTGAGACAAACCTGCCTTACGCACTGAGACAATCCTGCCTTACACAGTGAGACAAACCTTCCTTACGCAGTGAGACAAACCTGCCTTACGTAGTGAGACAAACCTGCCTTACACAGTGAGACAAACCTCCTTACACAGTGAGAAAAACGTGCCTTACGCAGTGAGACAAACTTGCCATATGCAGTGAGATAAAACTGCCTTACACAGTGAGACAAACCTGCCTTGCACAGTGAGACAAACCGGCCTTACTCAGAGAGACAAACCTGCCTTACGCAGTGAGACAAACCTGCCTTACGCAGTGAGAGAAACCTGCCTAATGCAGTGAGAAAAACCGGCCTTACGCAGTGAGACAAACCTGCCTTACGCAGTGACACAAACCCTTCTTAAGCAGTGAAACCATCCTTTCTTTCACAGTGAGACAAACCTTCCTTACACTGTGACACAAAACTGCCTTACATAGTGAGACAAAACTTCCTTGTACTGTGAGACAAACCTTCCTTACATTGTGAGACAAAACTGCCTTACACTGTGAGACAAACCTTCCTTACACTGTGAGACAAACCTTCCTTACACTGTGAGACAAACCTTCCTTACACTGTGAGACAAAACGGCCTTACATAGTGAGAAAAACGTTCCTTACACAGTGAGACAAACCTTACTTACACACTGAGACAAAGCTGCCTTACCCAGTGAGACAAACCTGCCTTACACAGTGAGACAAACCTTCCTTACAAAGTGAGACAAACCTTCCTTACGCAGTGAGACAAACCTGCCTTACACAGTGAGACAAACCTGCCTTACGCAGTGAGACAAACTTGCCTTACACATTGAGACAAACTTGCCTTACGCAGTGAGATAAACCTGCCTTACGCAGTGAGACAAAACTGCCTTACGCAGTGAGACAAAACTGCCTTACGCAGTGAGACAAAACTGCCTTACGCAGTGAGACAATCCTGCCTTGCGCAGTGAGACAAACCTGCCTCACGCAGTGAGACAAACCTGCCTTACGCAGACAAACCTGCCTTACGCAGACAAACCTGCCTTACGCAGTGAGACAAACCTGCCTTACACAGACAAACCTGCCTTACACGGTGAGACAAACCTGCCTTACGTAGTGAGACAAACCGTCCTTACACAGTGAGACAAACCGTCCTTACACAGTGAGACAAACCTGCCTTACGCACTGAGACAATCCTGCCTTACACAGTGAGACAAACCTTCCTTACGCAGTGAGACAAACCTGCCTTACGCAGTGAGACAAACCTCCTTACACAGTGAGAAAAACGTGCCTTACGCAGTGAGACAAACTTGCCATATGCAGTGAGATAAAACTGCCTTACACAGTGAGACAAACCTGCCTTGCACAGTGAGACAAACCGGCCTTACTCAGAGAGACAAACCTGCCTTACGCAGTGAGACAAACCTGCCTTACGCAGTGAGAGAAACCTGCCTAATGCAGTGAGAAAAACCGGCCTTACGCAGTGAGACAAACCTGCCTTACGCAGTGACACAAACCCTTCTTAAGCAGTGAAACCATCCTTTCTTTCACAGTGAGACAAACCTTCCTTACACTGTGAGACAAAACTGCCTTACATAGTGAGACAAAACTTCCTTGTACTGTGAGACAAACCTTCCTTACATTGTGAGACAAAACTGCCTTACACTGTGAGACAAACCTTCCTTACACTGTGAGACAAACCTTCCTTACACTGTGAGACAAACCTTCCTTACACTGTGAGACAAAACGGCCTTACATAGTGAGAAAAACGTTCCTTACACAGTGAGACAAACCTTACTTACACACTGAGACAAAGCTGCCTTACCCAGTGAGACAAACCTGCCTTACACAGTGAGACAAACCTTCCTTACAAAGTGAGACAAACCTTCCTTACGCAGTGAGACAAACCTGCCTTACGCAGTGAGACAAACCTGCCTTACACAGTGAGACAAACCTTCCTTACGCAGTGAGACAAACCTGCCTTACGCAGTGAGACAAACCTGCCTTATACAGTGAGACAAACCTTCCTTACACAGTGAATTAAATCTGCCTTACACAGTGAGAAAAACCTGCCTTACACTGTGAGACAAACCTGCCTTACGCAGTGAGACAAACCTACCTTACTCAGCCAGAGAAATCTTCCTTACACAGTGAGACAATCCTGCCTTACACAGTGAGACAAACCTGCCTTACGCAGTGAGAAAAACCTGCCTTACACAGAGATCAACCTGCCTTACACAGTGAGACAAATGTGCCTTACACAGTGAGACAAACGTGCCTTACACATTGAGTCAAACATACTTTACGCAGCGAGACAAACCTGCCTTACACAGTGAGACAAACCTGCCTTACACATGGAGACAAACGTGCCTTACACAATGAGACAAACCTGCCTTACACAGTGAGACAAACCTGAGTTACAAAGACAAAACTGCCTTACGCAGAGAGACAAACCTGCCTTACACAGTGAGACAAACCTGCCTTACACAGTGAGACAAACCTGCCTTACACAGTGAGATAAACCTGCCTTACGCAGTGAGACAAACCTTCCTTACGTAGTGAGACAAACCTGCCTTACACTGTGAGACAAACCGTCCTTACACTGTGAGACAAACCGTCCTTACACAGTGAGACAAACCTTCCTTACGCACTGAGACAATCCTGCCTTACACAGTGAGACAAACCTTCCTTACGCAGTGAGACAGACCTGCCTTACGTAGTGAGACAAACCTTCCTTACACAGTGAGAAAAACGTGCCTTACGCAGTGAGACAAACCTGCCTTAAGCAGTGAGACAAACTTGCCTTACGCAGTGAGATAAAACTGCCTTACACAGTGAGACAAACCTGCCTTACACAGTGAGACAAACCGGCCTTTCGCAGAGAGACAAACCTGCCTTACGCAGTGAGAGAAACCTGCCTTACACAGTGAGAAAAACCGGCCTTACGCAGTGAGAAAAACCGGCCTTACGCAGTGAGACAAACCTGCCTTACGCAGTGACACAAACCCTTCTTACGCAGTGAAACCATCCTTTCTTACACAGTGAGACAAACCTTCCTTACACTGTGAGACAAAACTGCCTTACATAGTGAGACAACACTGCCTTACACTGTGAGACAAACCTTCCTTACACTGTGAGACAAAACTGCCTTACATTATGAGACAAACGTTCCTGACACAGTGAGACAATCCTGCCTTACACACTGAGACAAAGCTGCCTTACACAGTGAGACAAACCGGCCTTACACAGTGAGACAAACCTTCCTTACACAGTGAGACAAACCTTCCTTACACAGTGAGACAAACTTTCCTTACGCAGTGAGACAAACCTGCCTTACACAGTGAGACAAACCTGCCTTACGCAGCGAGACAAACCTGCCTTACATAGTGAGACAAACCTGCCTTACCCAGTCAGACAAACGTGCCTTACTCAGCGAGACAAACCTGCCTTACACAGTGAGACAAACCTGCCTTACGCGGGGAGACAAAACTGCCTTACACAGTGAGACAAACCTCGTTACGCGGTGAGACAAACCTGCCTTACACAGACAAACCTGCCTTACACAGTGAGACAAACCTGACATACACAGTGAGACAAAACTGCCTACGGGGGTGAGACAAACCTGCCGTACACAGTGAGACAAACCTGCCTCACACATTGAGACAAAACTGCCTAACACATTGAGACAAATCTGCCTTATGCAGCGAGACAAACCTGCCTAACACAGTGAGACAAACCTGCCTTACGCAGTGAGACAAACCTGCCTTCAACAGAGAGACAAACGTGACATAGGCAGCGAGACAAACCTGCCTTACACGGTAAGACAAACCTTCCTAACGCAGTGAGACAAACCGGCCTTATACAGACAAACCTTCCTTACACAGTGAGACCAACATGCCTTACGCAGTGAGACCAACATGCCTAACACCGCGAGACAAACGTTCCTTATGCAGCGAGACAAACCTGCCTTACACAGTGAGACAAACCTGTCTGACGCAGTGAGACAAACCTGCCTTAGGGGGTGAGACAAACCTGTCTTACACGGTGAGACAAACCTGCCTTACACAGTGAGACAAAACTGCCTTACGCCGTGAGACAAACCTACCTTACGCAGTGAGACAAAACTGCCTTACGCAGAGAGACAAACCTGACTTACACAGTAAAACAAACCTGCCATAGGGGGTGATACAAACCTGCCTTACACAGACAAACCTGCCTTACACAGTGAGACAAACCTGCCTTACACAATGAGACAAACCTGCCATACGCAGTGAGACAAACCTGCCTTACACAGTGAGACAAACCTGCCATACGCAGCGAGACAAACCTGCCTTGCAAAGTGAGAAAAACATGCCTTACGCAGTGAGACAAACCTGCCTTACACAGTGAGACAAACCTTCCTTACGCAGTGAGACAAACCTGCCTTACGCAGTGAGACAAACCTGCCTTACACAGTGAGACAAACCTGCCTTACGCAGTGAGACAAACCTGCCTTACGCAGTGACAAAAACCTGCCTTACGTAGTGAGAGAAACCTGCGTAACACAGTGAGACAAACCTTCCTTACGCGGTGAGACAAACCTGCCTTACGCGGTGAGACAAACCTGCCTTACTCAGACAAACCTGCCTTATGCAGTGAGACGAACCTTCCTTACACAGTGTGACAAACCTGCCTTACGCAGCCAAACATACTTTACACAGCGAGACAAAACTGCCTTACGTGGTGAGACAAACCTGCATTACACTGTGAGACAAAGCTGTCTACCACAGTGAGACAAACCTGCCTTGCGCGGTGAGACAAACCTGCCTTACATAGTGAGACAAACCTGCCTTACATAGTGAGACAAACCTGCCTTACACAGACAAACCTGCCTTACACAGTGAGACAAACCTGCCTTACACAATGAGACAAACCTGCCATACGCAGCGAGACAAACCTGCCTTACACAGTGAGACAAACCTGCCATACGCAGCGAGACAAACCTGCCTTACAAAGTGAGAAAAACATGCCTTACGCAGTGAGACAAACCTGCCTTACACAGTGAGACAAACCTTCCTTACGCAGTGAGACAAACCTGCCTTACGCAGTGAGACAAACCTGCCTTACACAGTGAGACAAACCTTCCTTACGCAGTGAGCCAAACCTGCCTTACGCAGTGAGACAAACCTGCCTTACACAGTGAGACAAACCTTCCTTACACAGTGAATTAAATCTGCCTTACACAGTGAGAAAAACCTGCCTTACACAGTGAGACAAACCTTCCTTACGCAGTGAGACAAACCTGCCTTACGCAGTGAGACAAACCTGCCTTACACAATGAGACAAACCTGCCATACGCAGCGAGACAAACCTGCCTTACACAGTGAGACAAACCTGCCATACGCAGCGAGACAAACCTGCCTTACAAAGTGAGAAAAACATGCCTTACGCAGTGAGACAAACCTGCCTTACACAGTGAGACAAACCTTCCTTACGCAGTGAGACAAACCTACCTTACGCAGTGAGACAAACCTGCCTTACACAGTGAGACAAACCTTCCTTACGCAGTGAGACAAACCTGCCTTACGCAGTGAGACAAACCTGCCTTACACAGTGAGACAAACCTTCCTTACACAGTGAATTAAATCTGCCTTACACAGTGAGAAAAACCTGCCTTACACTGTGAGACAAACCTGCCTTACGCAGTGAGACAAACCTGCTTTACTCAGCCAGATAAATCTTCCTTACACAGTGAGACAATCCTGCCTTACACAGTGAGACAAACCTGCCTTACGCAGCGAGACAAACCTGCCTTACACAGTGAGACAAACCTGCCATACGCAGCGAGACAAACCTGCCTTACAAAGTGAGAAAAACATGCCTTACGCAGTGAGACAAACCTGCCTTACACAGTGAGACAAACCTTCCTTACGCAGTGAGACAAACCTGCCTTACGCAGTGAGACAAACCTGCCTTACACAGTGAGACAAACCTTCCTTACGCAGTGAGCCAAACCTGCCTTACGCAGTGAGACAAACCTGCCTTACACAGTGAGACAAACCTTCCTTACACAGTGAATTAAATCTGCCTTACACAGTGAGAAAAACCTGCCTTACACAGTGAGACAAACCTTCCTTACGCAGTGAGACAAACCTGCCTTACGCAGTGAGACAAACCTGCCTTACACAATGAGACAAACATGCCATACGCAGCGAGACAAACCTGCCTTACACAGTGAGACAAACCTGCCATACGCAGCGAGACAAACCAGCCTTACAAAGTGAGAAAAACATGCCTTACGCAGTGAGACAAACCTGCCTTACACAGTGAGACAAACCTTCCTTACGCAGTGAGACAAACCTACCTTACGCAGTGAGACAAACCTGCTTACACAGTGAGACAAACCTTCCTTACGCAGTGAGACAAACCTGCCTTACGCAGTGAGACAAACCTGCCTTACACAGTGAGACAAACCTTCCTTACACAGTGAATTAAATCTGCCTTACACAGTGAGAAAAACCTGCCTTACACTGTGAGACAAACCTGCCTTACGCAGTGAGACAAACCTGCTTTACTCAGCCAGATAAATCTTCCTTACACAGTGAGACAAACCTGCCTTACGCAGTGAGAAAAAGCTGCCTTACACAGAGATCAACCTGCCTTACACAGTGAGACAAATGTGCCTTACACAGTGAGACAAACGTGCCTTACACATTGAGTCAAACATACATTACGCAGCGAGACAAACCTGCCTTACACAGTGAGACAAACCTGCCTTACACATGGAGACAAACATGCCTTACACAATGAGACAAACCTGCCTTACACAGTGAGACAAACGTGAGTTACAAAGACAAAACTGCCTTACGCAGAGAGACAAACCTGCCTTACACAGTGAGACAAACCTGCCTTACACAGTGAGAAAAACCTGCCTTACACAGTGAGAAAAACCTGCCTTACGCAGTGAGACAAACCTGCCTTACGTAGTGAGACAAACCTGCCTTACACTGTGAGACAAACCGTCCTTACACTGTGAGACAAACCGTCCTTACACTGTGAGACAAACCGTCCTTCCACTGTGAGACAAACCGTCCTTACACAGTGAGACAAACCTTCCTTACGCACTGAGACAATCCTGCCTTACACAGTGAGACAAACCTTCCTTACGCAGTGAGACAGACCTGCCTTACGTAGTGAGACAAACCTTCCTTACACAGTGAGAAAAACGTGCCTTACGCAGTGAGACAAACCTGCCTTAAGCCGTGAGACAAACTTGCCTTACGCAGTGAGATAAAACTGCCTTACACAGTGAGACAAACCTGCCTTACACAGTGAGACAAACCGGCCTTACGCAGAGAGACAAACCTGCCTTATGCAGTGAGAGAAACCTGCCTTACACAGTGAGAAAAACCGGCCTTACGCAGTGAGAAAAACCGGCCTTACGCAGTGAGACAAACCTGCCTTACGCAGTGACACAAACCCTTCTTACGCAGTGAAACCATCCTTTCTTACACAGTGAGACAAACCTTCCTTACACTGTGAGACAAAACTGCCTTACATAGTGAGACAAACCTTCCTTGCACTGTGAGACAAACCTTCCTTACATTATGAGACAACACTGCCTTACACTGTGAGACAAACCTTCCTTACACTGTGAGACAAAACTGCCTTACATAATGAGACAAACGTTCCTTACACAGTGAGACAAACCTGCCTTACACACTGAGACAAAGCTGCCTTACACAGTGAGACAAACCTGCCTTACACAGTGAGACAAACCTTCCTTACACAGTGAGACAAACCTTCCTTACACAGTGAGACAAACTTTCCTTACGCAGTGAGACAAACCTGCCTTACGCAATGAGACAAACCTGCCTGACACAGTGAGAGAAAACTGCCTTACACAGTGAGACAAACCTGCCTTACGCAGTGAGACAAACTTGCCTTACACATTGAGACAAACTTGCCTTACGCAGTGAGATAAACCTGCCTTACGCAGTGAGACAAAACTGCCTTACGCAGTGAGACAAAACTGCCTTACGCAGTGAGACAAAACTGCCTTACGCAGTGAGACAATCCTGCCTTACGCAGTGAGACAAACCTGCCTTACACAGTGAGAAAAACCGGCCTTACGCAGTGAGAAAAACCGGCCTTACGCAGTGAGACAAAGCTGCCTTACACAGTGACACAAACCCTTCTTACGCAGTGAAACCATCCTTTCTTACACAGTGAGACAAACCTTCCTTACACTGTGAGACAAAACTGCCTTACATAGTGAGACAAACCTTCCTTGCACTGTGAGACAAAACTTCCTTACATTATGAGACAACACTGCCTTACACTGTGAGACAAACCTTCCTTACACTGTGAGACAAAACTGCCTTACATAATGAGACAAACGTTCCTTACGCAGTGAGACAAACTTGCCTTACACATTGAGACAAACTTGCCTTACGCAGTGAGATAAACCTGCCTTACGCAGTGAGACAAAACTGCCTTACGCAGTGAGACAAAACTGCCTTACGCAGTGAGACAAAACTGCCTTACGCAGTGAGACAATCCTGCCTCACGCAGTGAGACAAACCTGCCTTACGCAGACAAACCTGCCTTACGCAGACAAACCTGCCTTACGCAGTGAGACAAACCTGCCTTACACAGACAAACCTGCCTTACGCAGACAAACCTGCCTTACGCAGTGAGACAAACCTGCCTTACACAGACAAACCTGCCTTACGCAGACAAACCTGCCTTACGCAGTGAGACAAACCTGCCTTACACAGACAAACCTGCCTTAAACGGTGAGACAAACCTGCCTTACGTAGTGAGACAAATCTGCCTTACACAGTGAGACAAACCGTCCTTACACAGTGAGACAAACCTGCCTTGCGCAGTGAGACAAACCTGCCTCACGCAGTGAGACAAACCTGCCTTACGCAGACAAACCTGCCTTACGCAGACAAACCTGCCTTACGCAGTGAGACAAACCTGCCTTACACAGACAAACCTGCCTTAAACGGTGAGACAAACCTGCCTTACGTAGTGAGACAAATCTGCCTTACACAGTGAGACAAACCGTCCTTACACAGTGAGACAAACCTGCCTTACGCACTGAGACAATCCTGCCTTACACAGTGAGACAAACCTTCCTTACGCAGTGAGACAAACCTGCCTTACGTAGTGAGACAAACCTGCCTTACACAGTGAGACAAACCTCCTTACACAGTGAGAAAAACGTGCCTTACGCAGTGAGACAAACTTGCCATATGCAGTGAGATAAAACTGCCTTACACAGTGAGACAAACCTGCCTTGCACAGTGAGACAAACCGGCCTTACTCAGAGAGACAAACCTGCCTTACGCAGTGAGACAAACCTGCCTTACGCAGTGAGAGAAACCTGCCTAATGCAGTGAGAAAAACCGGCCTTACGCAGTGAGACAAACCTGCCTTACGCAGTGACACAAACCCTTCTTAAGCAGTGAAACCATCCTTTCTTTCACAGTGAGACAAACCTTCCTTACACTGTGAGACAAAACTGCCTTACATAGTGAGACAAAACTTCCTTGTACTGTGAGACAAACCTTCCTTACATTGTGAGACAAAACTGCCTTACACTGTGAGACAAACCTTCCTTACACTGTGAGACAAACCTTCCTTACACTGTGAGACAAACCTTCCTTACACTGTGAGACAAAACGGCCTTACATAGTGAGAAAAACGTTCCTTACACAGTGAGACAAACCTTACTTACACACTGAGACAAAGCTGCCTTACCCAGTGAGACAAACCTTCCTTACACAGTGAGACAAACCTTCCTTACAAAGTGAGACAAACCTTCCTTACGCAGTGAGACAAACCTGCCTTACACAGTGAGACAAACCTGCCTTACGCAGTGAGACAAACTTGCCTTACACATTGAGACAAACTTGCCTTACGCAGTGAGATAAACCTGCCTTACGCAGTGAGACAAAACTGCCTTACGCAGTGAGACAAAACTGCCTTACGCAGTGAGACAAAACTGCCTTACGCAGTGAGACAATCCTGCCTTGCGCAGTGAGACAAACCTGCCTCACGCAGTGAGACAAACCTGCCTTACGCAGACAAACCTGCCTTACGCAGACAAACCTGCCTTACGCAGTGAGACAAACCTGCCTTACACAGACAAACCTGCCTTACACGGTGAGACAAACCTGCCTTACGTAGTGAGACAAATCTGCCTTACACAGTGAGACAAACCGTCCTTACACAGTGAGACAAACCTGCCTTACGCACTGAGACAATCCTGCCTTACACAGTGAGACAAACCTTCCTTACGCAGTGAGACAAACCTGCCTTACACAGTGAGACAAACCTGCCTTACACAGTGAGACAAACCTCCTTACACAGTGAGAAAAACGTGCCTTACGCAGTGAGACAAACTTGCCATATGCAGTGAGATAAAACTGCCTTACACAGTGAGACAAACCTGCCTTGCACAGTGAGACAAACCGGCCTTACTCAGAGAGACAAACCTGCCTTACGCAGTGAGACAAACCTGCCTTACGCAGTGAGAGAAACCTGCCTAATGCAGTGAGAAAAACCGGCCTTACGCAGTGAGACAAACCTGCCTTACGCAGTGACACAAACCCTTCTTAAGCAGTGAAACCATCCTTTCTTTCACAGTGAGACAAACCTTCCTTACACTGTGAGACAAAACTGCCTTACATAGTGAGACAAAACTTCCTTGTACTGTGAGACAAACCTTCCTTACATTGTGAGACAAAACTGCCTTACACTGTGAGACAAACCTTCCTTACACTGTGAGACAAACCTTCCTTACACTGTGAGACAAACCTTCCTTACACTGTGAGACAAAACGGCCTTACATAGTGAGAAAAACGTTCCTTACACAGTGAGACAAACCTTACTTACACACTGAGACAAAGCTGCCTTACCCAGTGAGACAAACCTGCCTTACACAGTGAGACAAACCTTCCTTACAAAGTGAGACAAACCTTCCTTACGCAGTGAGACAAACCTGCCTTACGCAGTGAGACAAACCTGCCTTACACAGTGAGACAAACCTTCCTTACGCAGTGAGACAAACCTGCCTTACGCAGTGAGACAAACCTGCCTTATACAGTGAGACAAACCTTCCTTACACAGTGAATTAAATCTGCCTTACACAGTGAGAAAAACCTGCCTTACACTGTGAGACAAACCTGCCTTACGCAGTGAGACAAACCTACCTTACTCAGCCAGAGAAATCTTCCTTACACAGTGAGACAATCCTGCCTTACACAGTGAGACAAACCTGCCTTACGCAGTGAGAAAAACCTGCCTTACACAGAGATCAACCTGCCTTACACAGTGAGACAAATGTGCCTTACACAGTGAGACAAACGTGCCTTACACATTGAGTCAAACATACTTTACGCAGCGAGACAAACCTGCCTTATACAGTGAGACAAACCTGCCTTACACATGGAGACAAACGTGCCTTACACAATGAGACAAACCTGCCTTACACAGTGAGACAAACCTGAGTTACAAAGACAAAACTGCCTTACGCAGAGAGACAAACCTGCCTTACACAGTGAGACAAACCTGCCTTACACAGTGAGACAAACCTGCCTTACACAGTGAGATAAACCTGCCTTACGCAGTGAGACAAACCTTCCTTACGTAGTGAGACAAACCTGCCTTACACTGTGAGACAAACCGTCCTTACACTGTGAGACAAACCGTCCTTACACAGTGAGACAAACCTTCCTTACGCACTGAGACAATCCTGCCTTACACAGTGAGACAAACCTTCCTTACGCAGTGAGACAGACCTGCCTTACGTAGTGAGACAAACCTTCCTTACACAGTGAGAAAAACGTGCCTTACGCAGTGAGACAAACCTGCCTTAAGCAGTGAGACAAACTTGCCTTACGCAGTGAGATAAAACTGCCTTACACAGTGAGACAAACCTGCCTTACACAGTGAGACAAACCGGCCTTTCGCAGAGAGACAAACCTGCCTTACGCAGTGAGAGAAACCTGCCTTACACAGTGAGAAAAACCGGCCTTACGCAGTGAGAAAAACCGGCCTTACGCAGTGAGACAAACCTGCCTTACGCAGTGACACAAACCCTTCTTACGCAGTGAAACCATCCTTTCTTACACAGTGAGACAAACCTTCCTTACACTGTGAGACAAAACTGCCTTACATAGTGAGACAACACTGCCTTACACTGTGAGACAAACCTTCCTTACACTGTGAGACAAAACTGCCTTACATTATGAGACAAACGTTCCTGACACAGTGAGACAATCCTGCCTTACACACTGAGACAAAGCTGCCTTACACAGTGAGACAAACCGGCCTTACACAGTGAGACAAACCTTCCTTACACAGTGAGACAAACCTTCCTTACACAGTGAGACAAACTTTCCTTACGCAGTGAGACAAACCTGCCTTACACAGTGAGACAAACCTGCCTTACGCAGCGAGACAAACCTGCCTTACATAGTGAGACAAACCTGCCTTACCCAGTCAGACAAACGTGCCTTACTCAGCGAGACAAACCTGCCTTACACAGTGAGACAAACCTGCCTTACGCGGGGAGACAAAACTGCCTTACACAGTGAGACAAACCTCGTTACGCGGTGAGACAAACCTGCCTTACACAGACAAACCTGCCTTACACAGTGAGACAAACCTGACATACACAGTGAGACAAAACTGCCTACGGGGGTGAGACAAACCTGCCGTACACAGTGAGACAAACCTGCCTCACACATTGAGACAAAACTGCCTAACACATTGAGACAAATCTGCCTTATGCAGCGAGACAAACCTGCCTAACACAGTGAGACAAACCTGCCTTACGCAGTGAGACAAACCTGCCTTCAACAGAGAGACAAACGTGACATAGGCAGCGAGACAAACCTGCCTTACACGGTGAGACAAACCTTCCTAACGCAGTGAGACAAACCGGCCTTATACAGACAAACCTTCCTTACACAGTGAGACCAACATGCCTTACGCAGTGAGACCAACATGCCTAACACCGCGAGACAAACGTTCCTTATGCAGCGAGACAAACCTGCCTTACACAGTGAGACAAACCTGTCTGACGCAGTGAGACAAACCTGCCTTAGGGGGTGAGACAAACCTGTCTTACACGGTGAGACAAACCTGCCTTACACAGTGAGACAAAACTGCCTTACGCCGTGAGACAAACCTACCTTACGCAGTGAGACAAAACTGCCTTACGCAGAGAGACAAACCTGACTTACACAGTAAAACAAACCTGCCATAGGGGGTGATACAAACCTGCCTTACACAGACAAACCTGCCTTACACAGTGAGACAAACCTGCCTTACACAATGAGACAAACCTGCCATACGCAGTGAGACAAACCTGCCTTACACAGTGAGACAAACCTGCCATACGCAGCGAGACAAACCTGCCTTGCAAAGTGAGAAAAACATGCCTTACGCAGTGAGACAAACCTGCCTTACACAGTGAGACAAACCTTCCTTACGCAGTGAGACAAACCTGCCTTACGCAGTGAGACAAACCTGCCTTACACAGTGAGACAAACCTGCCTTACGCAGTGAGACAAACCTGCCTTACGCAGTGACAAAAACCTGCCTTACGTAGTGAGAGAAACCTGCGTAACACAGTGAGACAAACCTTCCTTACGCGGTGAGACAAACCTGCCTTACGCGGTGAGACAAACCTGCCTTACTCAGACAAACCTGCCTTATGCAGTGAGACGAACCTTCCTTACACAGTGTGACAAACCTGCCTTACGCAGCCAAACATACTTTACACAGCGAGACAAAACTGCCTTACGTGGTGAGACAAACCTGCATTACACTGTGAGACAAAGCTGTCTACCACAGTGAGACAAACCTGCCTTGCGCGGTGAGACAAACCTGCCTTACATAGTGAGACAAACCTGCCTTACACAGTGAGACAAATTTCCTCACCCAGTGAGACAATGCAGCCTTACACAGACAAACCTGCCTTACGCAGTGAGACGAACCTTCTCACACAGTGAGACAAATCTGCCGTTCACAGTGAGACAAACCATACTTACACAGTCAGACAAACCTGCCTCACAACGTGAGACAAAACTGCCTTAAACAGTGAGACAAACATGCTTTACACAGTGAGACAAACCTGCCTTACGCAGTGAGACAAACCTGCCTTACGCAGTGAGACAAATCTTCCTAACGCAGTGAGACACAACTGCCTTACACGGTGAGACAAATCTGCCTTACGCAGTGAGATAAACCTGCCTGACGCAGTGAGACAAACATGCCTTACGCAGTGAGACAAACATGCCTTACGCAGTGAGACAAACCTGCCTTACGCAGTGAGACAAACCTTCCTTACACTGTGAGACAAAACGGCCTTACATAGTGAGAAAAACGTTCCTTACACAGTGAGACAAACCTTACTTACACACTGAGACAAAGCTGCCTTACCCAGTGAGACAAACCTGCCTTACACAGTGAGACAAACCTTCCTTACACAGTGAGACAAACCTTCCTTACACAGTGAGACAAACCTTCCTTACGCAGTGAGACAAACCTGCCTTACGCAATGAGACAAACCTGCCTTACACAGTGAGACAAACCTGCCTTACGCAGTGAGACAAACTTGCCTTACACATTGAGACAAACTTGCCTTACGCAGTGAGACAAAGCTGCCTTACGCAGAGAGACAAACCTGCCTTACGCAGTGAGACAAACCTGCCTTACACAGTGAGTCAATCCTGCCTCATGCAAACAAGCCTGCCTTATACAGAGAGACAAACCTTCCTTACGCAGTGAGACAACCTTGACTTACGCAGTGAGACAAACCTGCCTTACACAGACAAACCTGCCTTACACAGTGAGACAATCCTGCCTTACGCGGTGAGACAAATGTGCCTTACGTAGTGAGACAAATCTGCCTTACACAGTGAGACAAACCTGACTTACACAGTGAGACAAACCTGCCTTAGGGGGTGAGACAATCCTGCCTTACACGGTGAGACAAAACTGCCTCAAGCGCTGAGACAAACCTGCCTTACGCAGTGAGACAAACCTGCCTTACGCGGTGAGACAAACCTGCCTTACACAGTGAGACAAACCTGCCTTACACAGTGAGACAAACCTGCCTTACACAGTGAGACAAACCTGCCTTACACAGTGAGACAAACCTGCCTTACACAGTGAGACAAACCTGCCTTAGGCGGAGAGACAAACCTGCCTTACACAGTGAGACAAACCTGCCTTACACAGACAGAACTGCCTTACGCAGTTGGACAAACCTTCCTTACACAGACAAACCTGCCTTACGCGGTGAGACAAAACTACCTTACACAGTGAGACAAACCTGCCAAACACAGTGAGACAAAACTGCCTTACGCAGTGAGACAAAACTACCTTACCCAGTGATTCAAACATGCCTTATGCAGTGAGACAAACCTGACTTACGTAGTGAGACAAACCTGCCTTACGCAGTGAGACAACCCTGCCTTACGCAGTGAGACAAACCTGCCTTACGCAGTGAGACAATCCTGCCTTACACAGTGAGACAAACCTGCCTCATGCAGACAAGCCTGCCTTATACAGAGAGACAAACCTGCCTTACGCAGTGAGACAAACCTGCCTTACGCAGTGAGACAAACCTGCCTTACGCAGTGAGACAAACCTGCCTTACGCAGTGAGACAAACCTGCCTTACACAGTGAGGCAAACCTGCCTTACGCGGTGAGACAAACCTGCCTTACGTAGTGAGACAAACCTGCCTTACACAGTGAGACAAACCTGACTTACACAGTGAGACAAACTTGCCTTATGCAGTGAGACAAACCAGCCTTACACAGTGAGACAAACCTGCCTTACATAGACAAACCCGCCTTACAGTGAGACAAACCTCATTACGCAGTGAGACAAACCAGCCTTACACAGTAAGACAAACCTCCTTACACAGTGAGACAAACCAGCCTTACACAGTGAGACAAATCTGCCTTACAGAGACAAACCTGCCTTACACAGTGAGACAAACCTGCCTTACACAGACAAACCTGCATTACGCGGTGAGACAAACCTGCCTTACGCAGTGAGACAAACCTGCCTTACACAGACAAACCTGCATTACACAGTGAGACATAACTGCCTTACGCGGTGAGACAAACCTGCCTTACGCAGTGAGACAAACCTGCCTTACACAGACAAACCTGCATTACACAGTGAGACATAACTGCCTTACGCAGTGAGACAAAGCTGCCTTACACAGCGAGAAATTCCTGCCTTACACAGCGAGAAATTCCTGCCTTACACAGCGAGACAAACTTGCCTTACATTGTGAGACAAACCTGCCTTACACAGTGAGACAAACCTGCCTGACGCGGTAGACAAACCAGCCTTACACAGTGAGACAAACCTCCTTACACAGTGAGACAAACCTGCCTTACACAGAAAAACCTGCCTTACGCAGTGACACAAACTTCCTTACGCGGTGAGACAAACCTGCTTTACGAGGTGAGACAAACCTGCCTTACGCAGCGGGACAAACCTGCCTTACACAGTAAGACAAACCTGCCTTACGCGGGGAGACAAACCTGCCTTACACAATGAGACAAACCTCGTTACGCGGTGAGACAAACCTGCCTTACACAGACAAACCTGCCTTACACAGTGAGACAAACCTGCCTTACGCAGTGAGACAAACGTGCCTTACGCAGCGAGACAAACATGCCTTACGCAGTCAGACAAATCTTCCTAACGCTGTGAGACAAACCTGCCTTACACAGTGAGACAAACCTGCCATACGTAGCGAGACAAACCGGCCTTACGAAGTGAGACAAACCTTCCTAACGCACTGAGACAAACCGGCCTTAAGCAGCGAGACAAACCTGCCTTACATAGTGAGACAAACCTGCCTTACACAGTGAGACAAACGTGCCTTACGCAGCGAGACAATCCTGCCTTACACAGTGAGACAAACCTGCCTTACGCGGTGAGACAAACCTGCCTTACACAGACAAACCTGCCTTACACAGTGAGACAAACCTGACATACACAGTGAGACAAAACTGCCTACAGGGGTGAGACAAACCTGCTGTACACAGTGAGACAAACCTGCCTCACACATTGAGACAAAACTGCCTAACACATTGAGACAAATCTGCCTTATGCAGCGAGACAAACCTGCCTTACACAGTGAGACAAACCTGCCTCACGCATTGAGACAAACCTGCCTTCAACAGAGAGACAAACGTGACATAGGCAGCGAGACAAACCTGTCTTACACGGTGAGACAAACCTTCCTAACGCAGTGAGACAACCGGCCTTATACAGACAAACCTTCCTTACACAGTGAGACCAACATGCCTTACGCAGCGAGACAAACGTTCCTTATGCAGCGAGACAAACCTGCCTTACGCAGTGAGACAAACCTGCCTCACGCAGTGAGACAAACCTGCCTTACAAAGTGAGACCAACAGGCCTAACACCGCGAGACAAACGTTCCTTATGCAGCGAGACAAACCTGCCTTACACAGTGAGACAAACCTGCCTTACGCAGTGAGACAAACCTGCCTTAGGGGGTGAGACAAACCTGTCTTACACGGTGAGACAAACCTGCCTTACACAGTGAGACACAACTGCCTTACGCCGTGAGACAAACCTACCTTACACAGTGAGACAAAACTGCCTTACGCAGAGAGACAAACCTGACTTACACAGTAAGACAAACCTGCCATAGGGGGTGATACAAACCTGCCTTACACAGACAAACCTGCCTTACACAGTGAGACAAACCTGCCTTACACAATGAGACAAACCTGCCATACGCAGCGAGACAAACCTGCCTTACACAGTGAGACAAACCTGCCATACGCAGCGAGACAAACCTGCCTTACAAAGTGAGAAAAACATGCCTTACGCAGTGAGACAAACCTTCCTTACGCAGTGAGACAAACCTGCCTTACGCAGTGAGACAAACCTGCCTTACACAGTGAGACAAACCTTCCTTACGCAGTGAGACAAACCTGCCTTACGCAGTGAGACAAACCTGCCTTACACAGTGAGACAAACCTTCCTTACACAGTGAATTAAATCTGCCTTACACAGTGAGAAAAACCTGCCTTACACTGTGAGACAAACCTGCCTTACGCAGTGAGACAAACCTGCCTTACACAGCCAGATAAATCTTCCTTACACAGTGAGACAATCCTGCCTTACACAGTGAGACAAACCTGCCTTACACAGTGAGACAAACCTGCCTTACGCAGTGACAAAAACCTGCCTTACGTAGTGAGAGAAACCTGCGTAACACAGTGAGACAAACCTTCCTTACGCGGTGAGACAAACCTGCCTTACGCAGTGAGACAAACCTGCCTTACGCAGTGAGACAAACCTGCCTTACTCAGACAAACCTGCCTTATGCAGTGAGACAAACCTTCCTTACACAGTGAGACAAACCTGCCTTACATAGACAAACCCGCCTTACACAGTGAGACAAACCTCATTACGCGGTGAGACAAACCAGCCTTACACAGTGAGACAAATCTGCCTTACAGAGACAAACCTGCCTTACACAGTGAGACAAACCTGCCTTACACAGACAAACCTGCATTACGCGGTGAGACAAACCTGCCTTACGCAGTGAGACAAACCTGCCTTACACAGACAAACCTGCATTACACAGTGAGACATAACTGCCTTATGCGGTGAGACAAACCTGCCTTACGCAGTGAGACAAAGCTGCCTTACACAGCGAGAAATTCCTGCCTTACACAGCGAGAAATTCCTGCCTTACACAGCGAGACAAACCTGCCTTAACCGGTGAGACAAACCTGCCTCACGCAGTCAGACAAACCTGCCTTACGCGGTGAGAAAAACCTGCCTTACACAGTGGGACAAACGTGCCTTACACCCTGAGACAAACTTGCCTTACATTGTGAGACAATCGTGCCTTACACAGTGAGACAAACCTGCCTGACGCGGTAGACAAACCAGCCTTACACAGTGAGACAAACCTCCTTACACAGTGAGACAAACCTCCTTACACAGTGTGACAAACCTGCCTTACACAGACAAACCTGCTTTACACAGTGAGACAAACCTGCCTTACGCAGTGACACAAACTTCCTTACGCGGTGAGACAAACTTGCTTTACGAGGTGAGACAAACCTGCCTTACCCAGTGAGACAAACCTGCCTTACGCAGCGAGACAAACCTGCCTTACGCGGGGAGACAAACCTGCCTTACACAATGAGACAAACCTCGTTACGCGGTGAGACAAACCTGCCTTACACAGACAAACCTGCCTTAAGCAGTGAGACAAACCTGCCTTAAGCAGTGAGACAAATGTGCCTTACTCAGCGAGACAAACATGCCTTACGCAGTCAGACAAATCTTCCTAACGCTGTGAGACAAACCTGCCTTACACAGTGAGACAAACCGGCCTTAAGCAGCGAGACAAACCTACCTTACATAGTGAGACACACCTGCCTTACACAGTGAGATAAACCTGCCTGACGCAGCGAGACAAACCTGCCTTACATAGTGAGACAAACCTGCCTTACCCAGTGAGACAAACGTGCCTTACGCAGCGAGACAAACCTGCCTTACACAGTGAGACAAACCTGCCTTACGCGGGGAGACAAAACTGCCTTACACAGTGAGACAAACCTCGTTACGTGGTGAGACAAACCTGCCTTACACAGACAAACCTGCCTCACACAGTGAGACAAACCTGACATACACAGTGAGACAAAACTGCCTACGGGGGTGAGACAAACCTGCCGTACACGGTGAGACAAACCTGCCTTACACAGTGAGACACAACTGCCTTACACAGTGAGATAAACCTGCCTGACGCAGCGAGACAAACCTGCCTTACATAGTGAGACAAACCTGCCTTACCCAGTGAGACAAACGTGCCTTACGCAGCGAGACAAACCTGCCTTACACAGTGAGACAAACCTGCCTTACGCGGGGAGACAAAACTGCCTTACACAGTGAGACAAACCTCGTTACGTGGTGAGACAAACCTGCCTTACACAGACAAACCTGCCTCACACAGTGAGACAAACCTGACATACACAGTGAGACAAACCTGCCTTAGGGGGTGAGACAAACCTGTCTTACACGGTGAGACAAACCTGCCTTACACAGTGAGACACAACTGCCTTACGCCGTGAGACAAACCTACCTTACACAGTGAGACAAAACTGCCTTACGCAGAGAGACAAACCTGACTTACACAGTAAGACAAACCTGCCATAGGGGGTGATACAAACCTGCCTTACACAGACAAACCTGCCTTACACAGTGAGACAAACCTGCCTTACACAATGAGACAAACCTGCCATACGCAGCGAGACAAACCTGCCTTACACAGTGAGACAAACCTGCCATACGCAGCGAGACAAACCTGCCTTACAAAGTGAGAAAAACATGCCTTACGCAGCGAGACAAACGTTCCTTATGCAGCGAGACAAACCTGCCTTACGCAGTGAGACAAACCTGCCTCACGCAGTGAGACAAACCTGCCTTACGCAGTGAGACCAACATGCCTAACACCGCGAGACAAACGTTCCTTATGCAGCGAGACAAACCTGCCTTACACAGTGAGACAAACCTGCCTTACGCAGTGAGACAAACCTGCCTTAGGGGGTGAGACAAACCTGTCTTACACGGTGAGACAAACCTGCCTTACACAGTGAGACACAACTGCCTTACGCCGTGAGATAAACCTACCTTACACAGTGAGACAAAACTGCCTTACGCAGAGAGACAAACCTGACTTACACAGTAAGACAAACCTGCCATAGGGGGTGATACAAACCTGCCTTACACAGACAAACCTGCCTTACACAGTGAGACAAACCTGCCTTACACAATGAGACAAACCTGCCATACGCAGCGAGACAAACCTGCCTTACACAGTGAGACAAACCTGCCATACGCAGCGAGACAAACCTGCCTTACAAAGTGAGAAAAACATGCCTTACGCAGTGAGACAAACCTTCCTTACGCAGTGAGACAAACCTGCCTTACGCAGTGAGACAAACCTGCCTTACGCAGACAGAACTGCCTTTCGCAGCGAGACAAACCTGCCTAATGCAGACAAAACTGCCATACCCAGTGAGACAATCCTTCCATACCAAGTGAGACAAACCTGCCTTACGCAGTGAGACAAACCTGCCTCACGCAGTGAGACAAACCTGCCTTACGCAGTGAGACCAACATGCCTAACACCGCGAGACAAACGTTCCTTATGCAGCGAGACAAACCTGCCTTACACAATGAGACAAACCTGCCTTACGCAGTGAGACAAACCTGCCTTAGGGGGTGAGACAAAGCTGTCTTACACGGTGAGACAAACCTGCCTTACACAGTGAGACACAACTGCCTTACGCCGTGAGACAAACCTACCTTACACAGTGAGACAAAACTGCCTTACGCAGAGAGACAAACCTGACTTACACAGTAAGACAAACCTGCCATAGGGGGTGATACAAACCTGCCTTACACAGACAAACCTGCCTTACACAGTGAGACAAACCTGCCTTACACAATGAGACAAACCTGCCATACGCAGCGAGACAAACCTGCCTTACACAGTGAGACAAACCTGCCATACGCAGCGAGACAAACCTGCCTTACAAAGTGAGAAAAACATGCCTTACGCAGTGAGACAAACGTTCCTTATGCAGCGAGACAAACCTGCCTTACACAGTGAGACAAACCTGCCTTACGCAGTGAGACAAACCTGCCTTAGGGGGTGAGACAAACCTGTCTTACACGGTGAGACAAACCTGCCTTACACAGTGAGACACAACTGCCTTACGCCGTGAGACAAACCTACCTTACACAGTGAGACAAAACTGCCTTACGCAGAGAGACAAACCTGACTTACACAGTAAGACAAACCTGCCATAGGGGGTGATACAAACCTGCCTTACACAGACAAACCAGCCTTACACAGTAAGACAAACCTCCTTACACAGTGAGACAAACCAGCCTTACACAGTGAGACAAATCTGCCTTACAGAGACAAACCTGCCTTACACAGTGAGACAAACCTGCCTTACACAGACAAACCTGCATTACGCGGTGAGACAAACCTGCCTTACGCAGTGAGACAAACCTGCCTTACACAGACAAACCTGCATTACACAGTGAGACATAACTGCCTTATGCGGTGAGACAAACCTGCCTTACGCAGTGAGACAAAGCTGCCTTACACAGCGAGAAATTCCTGCCTTACACAGCGAGAAATTCCTGCCTTACACAGCGAGACAAACCTGCCTTAACCGGTGAGACAAACCTGCCTCACGCAGTCAGACAAACCTGCCTTACGCGGTGAGAAAAACCTGCCTTACACAGTGGGACAAACGTGCCTTACACCCTGAGACAAACTTGCCTTACATTGTGAGACAAACGTGCCTTACACAGTGAGACAAACCTGCCTGACGCGGTAGACAAACCAGCCTTACACAGTGAGACAAACCTCCTTACACAGTGAGACAAACCTCCTTACACAGTGTGACAAACCTGCCTTACACAGACAAACCTGCTTTACACAGTGAGACAAACCTGCCTTACGCAGTGACACAAACTTCCTTACGCGGTGAGACAAACTTGCTTTACGAGGTGAGACAAACCTGCCTTACCCAGTGAGACAAACCTGCCTTACGCAGCGAGACAAACCTGCCTTACACAGTAAGACAAACCTGCCTTACGCGGGGAGACAAACCTGCCTTACACAATGAGACAAACCTCGTTACGCGGTGAGACAAACCTGCCTTACACAGACAAACCTGCCTTAAGCAGTGAGACAAACCTGCCTTAAGCAGTGAGACAAATGTGCCTTACACAGTGAGACAAACCTGCCTTACACAGTGAGACAAACCGGCCTTAAGCAGCGAGACAAACCTACCTTACATAGTGAGACACACCTGCCTTACACAGTGAGATAAACCTGCCTGACGCAGCGAGACAAACCTGCCTTACATAGTGAGACAAACCTGCCTTACCCAGTGAGACAAACGTGCCTTACGCAGCGAGACAAACCTGCCTTACACAGTGAGACAAACCTGCCTTACGCGGGGAGACAAAACTGCCTTACACAGTGAGACAAACCTCGTTACGTGGTGAGACAAACCTGCCTTACACAGACAAACCTGCCTCACACAGTGAGACAAACCTGACATACACAGTGAGACAAAACTGCCTACGGGGGTGAGACAAACCTGCCGTACACAGTGAGACAAACCTGCCTCACACATTGAGACAAAACTGCCTAACACATTGAGACAAATGTGCCTTATGCAGCGAGACAAACCTGCCTTACCCAGTGAGACAAACGTGCCTTACGCAGCGAGACAAACCTGCCTTACACAGTGAGACAAACCTGCCTTACACAGTGAGACAAACCTGCCTTACGCGGGGAGACAAAACTGCCTCACAGAGTGAGACAAACCTCGTTACGCGGTGAGACAAACCTGCCTTACACAGTGAGAAAAACATGCCTCACACATTGAGACAAAACTGCCTAACACATTGAGACAAATCTGCCTTATGCAGCGAGACAAACCTGCCTTACACAGTGAGACAAACCTGCCTCACGCAGTGAGACAAACCTGCCTTCAACAGAGAGACAAACGTGACATAGGCAGCGAGACAAACCTGCCTTAGACAGTGAGACAAACCTGCCTTAGGCAGTGAGACAAACCTGCCTTAGGGGGTGAGACAAACCTGTCTTACAAAGTGAGAAAAACATGCCTTACGCAGTGAGACAAACCTACCTTACACAGTGAGACAAACCTTCCTTATGCAGTGAGACGAACCTGCCTTACGCAGTGAGACAAACCTGCCTTACACAGTGAGACAAACTTTCCTTACGCGGTGAGACAAACCTGCCTTAAACAGTGAGACAAACCTGCCTTACTCAGTAAGACAAACCTGCCTTACGTAGTGATTCAAAACTGCCTTACTCAGTGAGAGAAACCTACCTTGCGCAGTGAGACAAACCTGCCTTACTCAGTGAGACAAAGCTGCCTTACGCAGTGAGTCAAACCTGCTTTATGCAGTGAGACAAACCTGCCTTACGCAGTGAGACAAACCTGCCTTACGCAGACAGAACTGCCTTTCGCAGCGAGACAAACCTGCCTAATGCAGACAAAACTGCCATACCCAGTGAGACAATCCTTCCATACCAAGTGAGACAAACCTGCCTTACGCAGTGAGACAAACCTGCCTCACGCAGTGAGACAAACCTGCCTTACGCAGTGAGACCAACATGCCTAACACCGCGAGACAAACGTTCCTTATGCAGCGAGACAAACCTGCCTTACACAGTGAGACAAACCTGCCTTACGCAGTGAGACAAACCTGCCTTAGGGGGTGAGACAAACCTGTCTTACACGGTGAGACAAACCTGCCTTACACAGTGAGACACAACTGCCTTACGCCGTGAGACAAACCTACCTTACACAGTGAGACAAAACTGCCTTACGCAGAGAGACAAACCTGACTTACACAGTAAGACAAACCTGCCATAGGGGGTGATACAAACCTGCCTTACACAGACAAACCTGCCTTACACAGTGAGACAAACCTGCCTTACACAATGAGACAAACCTGCCATACGCAGCGAGACAAACCTGCCTTACACAGTGAGACAAACCTGCCATACGCAGCGAGACAAACCTGCCTTACAAAGTGAGAAAAACATGCCTTACGCAGCGAGACAAACGTTCCTTATGCAGCGAGACAAACCTGCCTTACGCAGTGAGACAAACCTGCCTCACGCAGTGAGACAAACCTGCCTTACGCAGTGAGACCAACATGCCTAACACCGCGAGACAAACGTTCCTTATGCAGCGAGACAAACCTGCCTTACACAGTGAGACAAACCTGCCTTACGCAGTGAGACAAACCTGCCTTAGGGGGTGAGACAAACCTGTCTTACACGGTGAGACAAACCTGCCTTACACAGTGAGACACAACTGCCTTACGCCGTGAGATAAACCTACCTTACACAGTGAGACAAAACTGCCTTACGCAGAGAGACAAACCTGACTTACACAGTAAGACAAACCTGCCATAGGGGGTGATACAAACCTGCCTTACACAGACAAACCTGCCTTACACAGTGAGACAAACCTGCCTTACACAATGAGACAAACCTGCCATACGCAGCGAGACAAACCTGCCTTACACAGTGAGACAAACCTGCCATACGCAGCGAGACAAACCTGCCTTACAAAGTGAGAAAAACATGCCTTACGCAGTGAGACAAACCTTCCTTACGCAGTGAGACAAACCTGCCTTACGCAGTGAGACAAACCTGCCTTACGCAGACAGAACTGCCTTTCGCAGCGAGACAAACCTGCCTAATGCAGACAAAACTGCCATACCCAGTGAGACAATCCTTCCATACCAAGTGAGACAAACCTGCCTTACGCAGTGAGACAAACCTGCCTCACGCAGTGAGACAAACCTGCCTTACGCAGTGAGACCAACATGCCTAACACCGCGAGACAAACGTTCCTTATGCAGCGAGACAAACCTGCCTTACACAATGAGACAAACCTGCCTTACGCAGTGAGACAAACCTGCCTTAGGGGGTGAGACAAAGCTGTCTTACACGGTGAGACAAACCTGCCTTACACAGTGAGACACAACTGCCTTACGCCGTGAGACAAACCTACCTTACACAGTGAGACAAAACTGCCTTACGCAGAGAGACAAACCTGACTTACACAGTAAGACAAACCTGCCATAGGGGGTGATACAAACCTGCCTTACACAGACAAACCTGCCTTACACAGTGAGACAAACCTGCCTTACACAATGAGACAAACCTGCCATACGCAGCGAGACAAACCTGCCTTACACAGTGAGACAAACCTGCCATACGCAGCGAGACAAACCTGCCTTACAAAGTGAGAAAAACATGCCTTACGCAGTGAGACAAACGTTCCTTATGCAGCGAGACAAACCTGCCTTACACAGTGAGACAAACCTGCCTTACGCAGTGAGACAAACCTGCCTTAGGGGGTGAGACAAACCTGTCTTACACGGTGAGACAAACCTGCCTTACACAGTGAGACACAACTGCCTTACGCCGTGAGACAAACCTACCTTACACAGTGAGACAAAACTGCCTTACGCAGAGAGACAAACCTGACTTACACAGTAAGACAAACCTGCCATAGGGGGTGATACAAACCTGCCTTACACAGACAAACCAGCCTTACACAGTAAGACAAACCTCCTTACACAGTGAGACAAACCAGCCTTACACAGTGAGACAAATCTGCCTTACAGAGACAAGCCTGCCTTACACAGTGAGACAAACCTGCCTTACACAGACAAACCTGCATTACGCGGTGAGACAAACCTGCCTTACACAGTGAGACAAACCTGCCTTACACAGACAAACCTGCATTACACAGTGAGACATAACTGCCTTATGCGGTGAGACAAACCTGCCTTACGCAGTGAGACAAAGCTGCCTTACACAGCGAGAAATTCCTGCCTTACACAGCGAGAAATTCCTGCCTTACACAGCGAGACAAACCTGCCTTAACCGGTGAGACAAACCTGCCTCACGCAGTCAGACAAACCTGCCTTACGCGGTGAGAAAAACCTGCCTTACACAGTGGGACAAACGTGCCTTACACCCTGAGACAAACTTGCCTTACATTGTGAGACAAACGTGCCTTACACAGTGAGACAAACCTGCCTGACGCGGTAGACAAACCAGCCTTACACAGTGAGACAAACCTCCTTACACAGTGAGACAAACCTCCTTACACAGTGTGACAAACCTGCCTTACACAGACAAACCTGCTTTACACAGTGAGACAAACCTGCCTTACGCAGTGACACAAACTTCCTTACGCGGTGAGACAAACTTGCTTTACGAGGTGAGACAAACCTGCCTTACCCAGTGAGACAAACCTGCCTTACGCAGCGAGACAAACCTGCCTTACACAGTAAGACAAACCTGCCTTACGCGGGGAGACAAACCTGCCTTACACAATGAGACAAACCTCGTTACGCGGTGAGACAAACCTGCCTTACACAGACAAACCTGCCTTAAGCAGTGAGACAAACCTGCCTTAAGCAGTGAGACAAATGTGCCTTACACAGTGAGACAAACCTGCCTTACACAGTGAGACAAACCGGCCTTAAGCAGCGAGACAAACCTACCTTACATAGTGAGACACACCTGCCTTACACAGTGAGATAAACCTGCCTGACGCAGCGAGACAAACCTGCCTTACATAGTGAGACAAACCTGCCTTACCCAGTGAGACAAACGTGCCTTACGCAGCGAGACAAACCTGCCTTACACAGTGAGACAAACCTGCCTTACGCGGGGAGACAAAACTGCCTTACACAGTGAGACAAACCTCGTTACGTGGTGAGACAAACCTGCCTTACACAGACAAACCTGCCTCACACAGTGAGACAAACCTGACATACACAGTGAGACAAAACTGCCTACGGGGGTGAGACAAACCTGCCGTACACAGTGAGACAAACCTGCCGTACACAGTGAGACAAACCTGCCTCACACATTGAGACAAAACTGCCTAACACATTGAGACAAATGTGCCTTATGCAGCGAGACAAACCTGCCTTACCCAGTGAGACAAACGTGCCTTACGCAGCGAGACAAACCTGCCTTACACAGTGAGACAAACCTGCCTTACACGGTGAGACAAACCTGCCTTACGCGGGGAGACAAACTGCCTCACAGAGTGAGACAAACCTCGTTACGCGGTGAGACAAACATGCCTTACACAGTGAGAAAAACATGCCTCACACATTGAGACAAAACTGCCTAACACATTGAGACAAATCTGCCTTATGCAGCGAGACAAACCTGCCTTACACAGTGAGACAAACCTGCCTCACGCAGTGAGACAAACCTGCCTTCAACAGAGAGACAAACGTGACATAGGCAGCGAGACAAACCTGCCTTAGACAGTGAGACAAACCTGCCTTACGCAGTGAGACAAACCTGCCTTAGGGGGTGAGACAAACCTGTCTTACAAAGTGAGAAAAACATGCCTTACGCAGTGAGACAAACCTACCTTACACAGTGAGACAAACCTTCCTTACGCAGTGAGACGAACCTGCCTTACGCAGTGAGACAAACCTGCCTTACACAGTGAGACAAACTTTCCTTACGCGGTGAGACAAACCTGCCTTAAACAGTGAGACAAACCTTCCTTACGCAGTGAGAAAAACATGCCTAACGCAGTGAGACAAACCTGCCTTACTCAGTAAGACAAACCTGCCTTACGTAGTGATTCAAAACTGCCTTACTCAGTGAGAGAAACCTACCTTGCGCAGTGAGACAAACCTGCCTTACTCAGTGAGACAAAGCTGCCTTACGCAGTGAGTCAAACCTGCTTTATGCAGTGAGACAAACCTGCCTTACGCAGTGAGACAAACCTGCCTTACGCAGACAGAACTGCCTTTCGCAGCGAGACAAACCTGCCTAATGCAGACAAAACTGCCATACCCAGTGAGACAATCCTTCCATACCAAGTGAGACAAACCTGCCTTACACAGTGAGATAAACCTGCCTCCCACAATGAGACAAACCTGCCTTATACAGTGAGGAAAACCTTCCTTACTCAGTGAGACAAACCTGCCTTACACAGTGGGACAAACCTGCCTTACACAGTGAGACAAACCTGCCTTACACAGTGAGACAAACCTGCCTTACGCAGTGAGACAAACGTGCCTTACGCAGCGAGACAAACCTGCCTTACACAGTGAGACAAACCTGCCTCCCACAGTGAGACAAACCTGCCTTATACAGTGAGACAAACCTTCCTTACGCAGTGAGACAAACCTGCCTTACACAGGGAGACAAACCTTCCTTACACAGTGAGACAAACCTGCCTTACGCAGTGAGAGAAACCTGCCTTACGCAGTGAGAGAAACCTTCCTTACGCAGTGAGGCAAACCTGCCTTACGCAGTGAGACAAACCTGCCTTACACAGTGAGACAAACCTTCCTTACGCAGTGAGACAAACCTGCCATACGCAGCGAGACAACCCTGCCTTACACCGTGAGAGAAACCTACCTTACACAGTGAGACAAAACTGCCTTACGCAGAGAGACAACCCTGACTTACACAGTAAGACAAACCTGCCATAGGGGGTGATACAAACCTGCCTTACACAGACAAACCTGCCTTACACAGTGAGACAAACCTGCCTTACACAATGAGACAAACCTGCCATACGCAGCGAGACAAACCTGCCTTACACAGTGAGACAAACCTGCCATACTCAGCGAGACAAACCTGCCTTACAAAGTGAGAAAAACATGCCTTACACAGTGAGACAAACCTGCCTTACACAGTGAGACAAACCTTCCTTACGCAGTGAGACAAACCTGCCTTACACAGTGAGACAAACCTGCCTTACACAGTGAGACAAATCTTCCTTACGCAGTGAGACAAACCTGCCTTACGCAGTGAGACAAACCTGCCTTACACAGTGAGACAAACCTTCCTTACGCGGTGGGACAAACCTTCCTTACGCAGCGAGGCAAACCTGCCTTAAGCAGTGAGACAAACCTGTCTTAAGCAGAAAAACCTGCCTTACACAGTGAGACAAACCTGCCTGACGCAGTGAGACAAACCTGCCTTACGCAGTGAGACAAACCTGCCTTACTCAGACAAACCTGCCTTATGCAGTGAGACAAACCTTCCTTACACAGTGAGACAAACCTGCCTTACATAGACAAACCCGCCTTACACAGTGAGACAAACCTCATTACGCGGTGAGACAAACCAGCCTTACACAGTAAGACAAACCTCCTTACACAGTGAGACAAACCAGCCTTACACAGTGAGACAAATCTGCCTTACAGAGACAAACCTGCCTTACACAGTAAGACAAACCTGCCTTACACAGACAAACCTGCATTACGCGGTGAGACAAACCTGCCTTACGCAGTGAGACAAACCTGCCTTACACAGACAAACCTGCATTACACAGTGAGACATAACTGCCTTATGCGGTGAGACAAACCTGCCTTACGCAGTGAGACAAAGCTGCCTTACACAGCGAGAAATTCCTGCCTTACACAGCGAGAAATTCCTGCCTTACACTGCGAGACAAACCTGCCTTAACCGGTGAGACAAACCTGCCTCACGCAGTCAGACAAACCTGCCTTATGCGGTGAGAAAAACCTGCCTTACACAGTGGGACAAACGTGCCTTACACCCTGAGACAAACTTGCCTTACATTGTGAGACAAACCTGCCTTACACAGTGAGACAAACCTGCCTGACGCGGTAGACAAACCAGCCTTACACAGTGAGACAAACCTCCTTACACAGTGAGACAAACCTCCTTACACAGTGTGACAAACCTGCCTTACACAGACAAACCTGCCTTACACAGTGAGACAAACCTGCCTTACGCAGTGACACAAACTTCCTTACGCGGTGAGACAAACTTGCTTTACGAGGTGAGACAAACCAGCCTTACCCAGTGAGACAAACCTCCTTACACAGTGAGACAAACCTCCTTACACAGTGTGACAAACCTGCCTTACACAGACAAACCTGCCTTACACAGTGAGACAAACCTGCCTTACGCAGTGACACAAACTTCCTTACGCGGTGAGACAAACTTGCTTTACGAGGTGAGACAAACCTGCCTTACCCAGTGAGACAAAACTGCCTTACGCAGAGAGACAACCCTGACTTACACAGTAAGACAAACCTGCCATAGGGGGTGATACAAACCTGCCTTACACAGACAAACCTGCCTTACACAGTGAGACAAACCTGCCTTACACAATGAGACAAACCTGCCATACGCAGCGAGACAAACCTGCCTTACACAGTGAGACAAACCTGCCATACTCAGCGAGACAAACCTGCCTTACAAAGTGAGAAAAACATGCCTTACACAGTGAGACAAACCTGCCTTACACAGTGAGACAAACCTTCCTTACGCAGTGAGACAAACCTGCCTTACACAGTGAGACAAACCTGCCTTACACAGTGAGACAAACCTTCCTTACGCAGTGAGACAAACCTGCCTTACGCAGTGAGACAAACCTGCCTTACACAGTGAGACAAACCTTCCTTACGCGGTGAGACAAACCTTCCTTACGCAGCGAGGCAAACCTGCCTTAAGCAGTGAGACAAACCTGTCTTAAGCAGAAAAACCTGCCTTACACAGTGAGACAAACCTGCCTGACGCAGTGAGACAAACCTGCCTTACGCAGTGAGACAAACTTGCATTACACAGCGAGACAAACCTGCCTTACGCAGTGAGAAAAACATGCCTAACACAGTGAGACAAACCTGCCTTACTCAGTAAGACAAACCTGCCTAACGTAGTGATTCAAAACTGCCTTACTCAGTGAGAGAAACCTACCTTGCGCAATGAGACAAATCTGCCTTACTCAGTGAGACAAAGCTGCCTTACACAGTGAGTCAAACCTGCCTTACGCAGTGAGACAAACCTGCCTTACGCAGTGAGACAAACCTGCCTTACACAGACAGAACTGACTTTCGCAGCGAGACAAACTTGCATTACACAGCCAGACAAACCTGCCTTACGCAGTGAGACAAACCTGCATTGCACAGCGAGACAAACCTGCCTTACGCAGCGAGACAAACCGGCCTAATGCAGGCAAACCTGCCTTACCCAGTGAGACAAACCTTCCTTACACAGTGAGACAAAGCTGCCTTACTCAGCGAGACAAACCTGCCTCACACAGTGAGAAAAACCAGCCTTATACAGTGAGACAAACCTTCCTTACGCACTGAGACAAACCTGCCTTACGCAGTGAGCAAAACCTGCCTTACACAGTGAGACAAACCTTCCTTACGCAGTGAGAAAAATCTGCCTAACGCAGTGAGACAAACCTGCCTTACTCAGTAAGACAAACCTGCCTTACGTAGTGAGTCAAACATGCCTTACTCAGTGAGAGAAACCTACCTTGCGCACTGAGACAAAGCTGCCTTACACAGTGAGACAAAGCTGCCTTACGCAGTGAGTCAAACCTGCCTTACGCAGTGAGACAAACCTGCCATACGCCGTGAGAAAAACCTGCCTTACGCAGTGAGACAAACCTGCCTTACACAGACAGAACTGCCTTTCGCAGCGAGACAAACCTGCCTAATGCAGACAAACCTGCCATACCCAGTGAGACAAACCTTCCATACCAAGTGACACAAACCTACCTTACACAGTGAGACAAACCTGCCTTACACAATGAGACAAACCTGCCATACGCAGTGAGACAAACCTGCCTAACACAGTGAGACAAACCTGCCATACGCAGCGAGACAAACCTGCCTTACAAAGTGAGAAAAACATGCCTTACACAGTGAGACAAACCTGCCTTACACAGTGAGACAAACCTTCCTTACGCAGTGAGACAAACCTGCCTTACGCAGTGAGACAAACCTGCCTTACGCAGTGAGACAAACCTGCCTTACGCAGTGAGACAAACCTGCCTTACGCAGTGAGACAAACCTGCCTTACACAGTGAGACAAACCTTCCTTATGCAGTGAGACAAACCTGCCTTACGCAGTGAGACAAACCTGCCTTACGCAGTGAGACAAACCTGCCTTACGCAGTGAGACAAACCTGCCTTACGCAGTGAGACAAACCTGCCTTACACAGTGAGACAAACCTTCCTTACGCGGTGAGACAAACCTTCCTTACGCAGCGAGGCAAACCTGCCTTAAGCAGTGAGACAAACCTGTCTTAAGCAGACAAACCTGCCTTACACAGTGAGACAAACCTGCCTGACGCAGTGAGACAACCTGCCTTACGCAGTGAGACAAACTTGCCTTACACAGCGAGACAAACCTGCCTTACGCAGTGAGAAAAACATGCCTAACACACTGAGACAAACCTGCCTTACTCAGTAAGACAACCTGCCTAACGTAGTGATTCAAAACTGCCTTACTCAGTGAGAGAAACTACCTTGCGCAGTGAGACAAATCTGCCTTACTCAGTGAGACAAAGCTGCCTTACGCAGTGAGTCAAACCTGCCTTACGCAGTGAGACAAACCTGCCTTACACAGACAGAACTGCCTTTCGCAGCGAGACAAACTTGCATTATACAGCCAGACAAACCTGCCTTACGCAGTGAGACAAAACTGCATTGCACAGCGAGACAAACCTGCCTTACGCAGCGAGACAAACCGGCCTAATGCAGGCAAACCTGCCTTACCCAGTGAGACAAACCTTCCTTACACAGTGAGACAAAGCTGCCTTACTCAGCGAGACAAACCTGCCTCACACAGTGAGAAAAACCAGCCTTATACAGTGAGACAAACCTTCCTTACGCAGTGAGACAAACCTGCCTTACGCAGTGAGACAAACCTGCCTTACACAGTGAGACAAACCTTCCTTACGCAGTGAGAAAAATCTGCCTAACGCAGTGAGACAAACCTGCCTTACTCAGTAAGACAAACCTGCCTTACGTAGTGAGTCAAACATGCCTTACTCAGTGAGAGAAACCTACCTTGCGCACTGAGACAAAGCTGCCTTAAGCAGTGAGACAAACCTGCCTTACGCAGTGAGTCAAACCTGCCTTACGCAGTGAGACAAACCTGCCATACGCAGTGAGACAAACCTGCCATACGCAGTGAGACAAACCTGCCTTACGCAGTGAGACAAACCTGCCTTACACAGACAGAACTGCCTTTCGCAGCGAGACAAACCTGCCTAATGCAGACAAACCTGCCATACCCAGTGAGACAAACCTTCCATACCAAGTGAGACAAACCTGCCTTACACAGTGAGACAAACCTGCCTCCCACAGTGAGACAAACCTGCCTTATACAGTGAGACAAACCTTCCTTACGCAGTGAGACAAACCTGCCTTACACAGGGAGACAAACCTTCCTTACGAAGTGAGACAAACCTGCCTTACGCAGTGAGAGAAACCTGCCTTACGCAGTGAGAGAAACCTTCCTTACGCAGTGAGGCAAACCTGCCTTACGCAGTGAGACAAACCTGCCTTACACAGTGAGACAAACCTTCCTTACGCAGTGAGACAAACCAGCCATATGCAGCGAGACAAACCTGCCTTACACCGTGAGACAAACCTACCTTACACAGTGAGACAAAACATGCCTAACGCAGTGAGACAAACCTGCCATAGGGGGTGATACAAACCTGCCTTACACAGACAAACCTGCCTTACACAGTGAGACAAACCTGCCTTACACAATGAGACAAACCTGCCATATGCAGCGAGACAAACCTGCCTTACGCAGTGAGAGAAACCTGCCTTACGCAGTGAGAGAAACCTTCCTTACGCAGTGAGGCAAACCTGCCTTACGCAGTGAGACAAACCTGCCTTACACAGTGAGACAAACCTTCCTTACGCAGTGAGACAAACCAGCCATACGCAGCGAGACAAACCTGCCTTACACCGTGAGACAAACCTACCTTACACAGTGAGACAAAACATGCCTAACGCAGTGAGACAAACCTGCCATAGGGGGTGATACAAACCTGCCTTACACAGACAAACCTGCCTTACACAGTGAGACAAACCTGCCTTACACAATGAGACAAACCTGCCATACGCAGCGAGACAAACCTGCCTTACACAGTCAGACAAACCTGCCATACGCAGCGAGACAAACCTGCCTTACAAAGTGAGAAAAACATGCCTTACACAGTGAGACAAACCTGCCTTACGCAGTGAGACAAACCTGCCTTACACAATGAGACAAACCTTCCTTACGCAGTGAGACAAACCTGCCTTACGCAGTGAGACAAACCTGCCTTACACAGTGAGACAAACCTTCCTTACGCAGTGAGAAAAACATGCCTAACGCAGTGAGACAAACCTGCCTTACTCAGTAAGACAAACCTGCCTTACGTAGTGAATCAAAACTGCCTTACTCAGTGAGAGAAACCTACCTTGCGCAGTGAGGCAAACCTGCCTTACTCAGTGAGACAAAGCTGCCTTACGCAGTGAGTCAAACCTGCCTTACGCAGTGAGACAAACCTACCTTACGCAGTGAGACAAACCTGCCTTACACAGTGAGACAAACCTGCCTTACGTAGTGAATCAAAACTGCCTTACTCAGTGAGAGAAACCTACCTTGCGCAGTGAGACAAACCTGCCTTACTCAGTGAGACAAAGCTGCCTTACGCAGTGAGTCAAACCTGCCTTACGCAGTGAGACAAACCTGTCTTATGCAGTGAGACAAACCTGCCTTACGCAGTGAGACAAACCTGCCTTACACAGACAGAACTGCCTTTCGCACCGAGACAAACTTGCATTACACAGCCAGACAAACCTGCCTTACGCAGTGAGACAAACCTGCATTACACTGCGAGACCAACCTGCCATATGCAGCGAGACAAACCGGCCTAAAGCAGGCAAACCTGCCTTACCCAGTGAGACAAACCTTCCTTACACAGTGAGACAAAGCTGCCTTACTCAGCGAGACAAACCTGCCTTACACAGTGAGAGAAACCTACCTTGCGCACTGAGACAAAGCTGCCTTAAGCAGTGAGACAAACCTGCCTTACGCAGTGAGTCAAACCTGCCTTACGCAGTGAGACAAACCTGCCATACGCAGTGAGACAAACCTGTCATACGCAGTGAGACAAACCTGCCTTACGCAGTGAGACAAACCTGCCTTACACAGACAGAACTGCCTTTCGCAGCGAGACAAACCTGCCTAATGCAGACAAACCTGCCATACCCAGTGAGACAAACCTTCCATACCAAGTGAGACAAACCTGCCTTACACAGTGAGACAAACCTGCCTCCCACAGTGAGACAAACCTGCCTTATACAGTGAGACAAACCTTCCTTACGCATTGAGACAAACCTGCCTTACACAGGGAGACAAACCTTCCTTACACAGTGAGACAAACCTGCCTTACGCAGTGAGAGAAACCTGCCTTACGCAGTGAGAGAAACCTTCCTTACGCAGTGAGGCAAACCTGCCTTACGCAGTGAGACAAACCTGCCTTACACAGTGAGACAAACCTTCCTTACGCAGTGAGACAAACCAGCCATACGCAGCGAGACAAACCTGCCTTACACCGTGAGACAAACCTACCTTACACAGTGAGACAAAACATGCCTAACGCAGTGAGACAAACCTGCCATAGGGGGTGATACAAACCTGCCTTACACAGACAAACCTGCCTTACACAGTGAGACAAACCTGCCTTACACAATGAGACAAACCTGCCATACGCAGCGAGAAAAACATGCCTTACACAGTCAGACAAACCTGCCTTACACAGTGAGACAAACCTTCCTTACGCAGTGAGACAAACCTGCCTTACGCAGTGAGACAAACCTGCCTTACGCAGTGAGACAAACCTGCCTTACGCAGTGAGACAAACCTGCCTTACGCAGTGAGACAAACCTGCCTTACACAGTGAGACAAACCTTCCTTACGCGGTGAGACAAACCTTCCTTACGCAGCGAGGCAAACCTGCCTTAAGCAGTGAGACAAACCTGTCTTAAGCAGACAAACCTGCCTTACACAGTGAGACAAACCTGCCTGACGCAGTGAGACAACCTGCCTTACGCAGTGAGACAAACTTGCCTTACACAGCGAGACAAACCTGCCTTACGCAGTGAGAAAAACATGCCTAACACACTGAGACAAACCTGCCTTACTCAGTAAGACAACCTGCCTAACGTAGTGATTCAAAACTGCCTTACTCAGTGAGAGAAACTACCTTGCGCAGTGAGACAAATCTGCCTTACTCAGTGAGACAAAGCTGCCTTACGCAGTGAGTCAAACCTGCCTTACGCAGTGAGACAAACCTGCCTTACACAGACAGAACTGCCTTTCGCAGCGAGACAAACTTGCATTATACAGCCAGACAAACCTGCCTTACGCAGTGAGACAAAACTGCATTGCACAGCGAGACAAACCTGCCTTACGCAGCGAGACAAACCGGCCTAATGCAGGCAAACCTGCCTTACCCAGTGAGACAAACCTTCCTTACACAGTGAGACAAAGGTGCCTTACTCAGCGAGACAAACCTGCCTCACACAGTGAGAAAAACCAGCCTTATACAGTGAGACAAACCTTCCTTACGCAGTGAGACAAACCTGCCTTACGCAGTGAGACAAACCTGCCTTACACAGTGAGACAAACCTTCCTTACGCAGTGAGAAAAATCTGCCTAACGCAGTGAGACAAACCTGCCTTACTCAGTAAGACAAACCTGCCTTACGTAGTGAGTCAAACATGCCTTCCTCAGTGAGAGAAACCTACCTTGCGCACTGAGACAAAGCTGCCTTAAGCAGTGAGACAAACCTGCCTTACGCAGTGAGTCAAACCTGCCTTACGCAGTGAGACAAACCTGCCATACGCAGTGAGACAAACCTGCCATACGCAGTGAGACAAACCTGCCTTACACAGTGAGACAAACCTGCCTTACACAGACAGAACTGCCTTTCGCAGCGAGACAAACCTGCCTAATGCAGACAAACCTGCCATACCCAGTGAGACAAACCTTCCATACCAAGTGAGACAAACCTGCCTTACACAGTGAGACAAACCTGCCTCCCACAGTGAGACAAACCTGCCTTATACAGTGAGACAAACCTTCCTTACGCAGTGAGACAAACCTGCCTTACACAGGGAGACAAACCTTCCTTACGAAGTGAGACAAACCTGCCTTACGCAGTGAGAGAAACCTGCCTTACGCAGTGAGAGAAACCTTCCTTACGCAGTGAGGCAAACCTGCCTTACGCAGTGAGACAAACCTGCCTTACACAGTGAGACAAACCTTCCTTACGCAGTGAGACAAACCAGCCATACGCAGCGAGACAAACCTGCCTTACGCAGTGAGACAAACCTGCCTTACACAATGAGACAAACCTTCCTTACGCAGTGAGACAAACCTGCCTTACGCAGTGAGACAAACCTGCCTTACACAGTGAGACAAACCTTCCTTACGCAGTGAGAAAAACATGCCTAACGCAGTGAGACAAACCTGCCTTACTCAGTAAGACAAACCTGCCTTACGTAGTGAATCAAAACTGCCTTACTCAGTGAGAGAAACCTACCTTGCGCAGTGAGACAAACCTGCCTTACTCAGTGAGACAAAGCTGCCTTACGCAGTGAGTCAAACCTGCCTTACGCAGTGAGACAAACCTGTCTTATGCAGTGAGACAAACCTGCCTTACGCAGTGAGACAAACCTGCCTTACACAGACAGAACTGCCTTTCGCACCGAGACAAACTTGCATTACACAGCCAGACAAACCTGCCTTACGCAGTGAGACAAACCTGCATTACACTGCGAGACCAACCTGCCTTATGCAGCGAGACAAACCGGCCTAAAGCAGGCAAACCTGCCTTACCCAGTGAGACAAACCTTCCTTACACAGTGAGACAAAGCTGCCTTACTCAGCGAGACAAACCTGCCTCACACAGTGAGAGAAACCAGCCTTATACAGTGAGACAAACCTTCCTTACACAGTGAGACAAACCTGCCTTACACAGTGAGAGAAACCTACCTTGCGCACTGAGACAAAGCTGCCTTAAGCAGTGAGACAAACCTGCCTTACGCAGTGAGTCAAACCTGCCTTACGCAGTGAGACAAACCTGCCATACGCAGTGAGACAAACCTGTCATACGCAGTGAGACAAACCTGCCTTACGCAGTGAGACAAACCTGCCTTACACAGACAGAACTGCCTTTCGCAGCGAGACAAACCTGCCTAATGCAGACAAACCTGCCATACCCAGTGAGACAAACCTTCCATACCAAGTGAGACAAACCTGCCTTACACAGTGAGACAAACCTGCCTCCCACAGTGAGACAAACCTGCCTTATACAGTGAGACAAACCTTCCTTACGCATTGAGACAAACCTGCCTTACACAGGGAGACAAACCTTCCTTACGAAGTGAGACAAACCTGCCTTACGCAGTGAGAGAAACCTGCCTTACGCAGTGAGAGAAACCTTCCTTACGCAGTGAGGCAAACCTGCCTTACGCAGTGAGAAAAACCTGCCTTACACAGTGAGACAAACCTTCCTTACGCAGTGAGACAAACCAGCCATACGCAGCGAGACAAACCTGCCTTACACCGTGAGACAAACCTACCTTACACAGTGAGACAAAACATGCCTAACGCAGTGAGACAAACCTGCCATAGGGGGTGATACAAACCTGCCTTACACAGACAAACCTGCCTTACACAGTGAGACAAACCTGCCTTACACAATGAGACAAACCTGCCATACGCAGCGAGACAAACCTGCCTTACGCAGTGAGAGAAACCTGCCTTACGCAGTGAGAGAAACCTTCCTTACGCAGTGAGGCAAACCTGCCTTACGCAGTGAGACAAACCTGCCTTACACAGTGAGACAAACCTTCCTTACGCAGTGAGACAAACCAGCCATACGCAGCGAGACAAACCTGCCTTACACCGTGAGACAAACCTACCTTACACAGTGAGACAAAACATGCCTAACGCAGTGAGACAAACCTGCCATAGGGGGTGATACAAACCTGCCTTACACAGACAAACCTGCCTTACACAGTGAGACAAACCTGCCTTACACAATGAGACAAACCTGCCATACGCAGCGAGACAAACCTGCCTTACACAGTCAGACAAACCTGCCATACGCAGCGAGACAAACCTGCCTTACAAAGTGAGAAAAACATGCCTTACACAGTGAGACAAACCTGCCTTACACAGTGAGACAAACCTGCCTTACGCAGTGAGACAAACCTGCCTTACGCAGTGAGACAAACCTGCCTTACACAATGAGACAAACCTTCCTTACGCAGTGAGACAAACCTGCCTTACGCAGTGAGACAAACCTGCCTTACACAGTGAGACAAACCTTCCTTACGCAGTGAGAAAAACATGCCTAACGCAGTGAGACAAACCTGCCTTACTCAGTAAGACAAACCTGCCTTACGTAGTGAATCAAAACTGCCTTACTCAGTGAGAGAAACCTACCTTGCGCAGTGAGACAAACCTGCCTTACTCAGTGAGACAAAGCTGCCTTACGCAGTGAGTCAAACCTGCCTTACGCAGTGAGACAAACCTGTCTTATGCAGTGAGACAAACCTGCCTTACGCAGTGAGACAAACCTGCCTTACACAGACAGAACTGCCTTTCGCACCGAGACAAACTTGCATTACACAGCCAGACAAACCTGCCTTACGCAGTGAGACAAACCTGCATTACACTGCGAGACAAACCTGCCTTACGCAGCGAGACAAACCGGCCTAAAGCAGGCAAACCTGCCTTACCCAGTGAGACAAACCTTCCTTACACAGTGAGACAAAGCTGCCTTACTCAGCGAGACAAACCTGCCTCACACAGTGAGAGAAACCAGCCTTATACAGTGAGACAAACCTTCCTTACGCAGTGAGACAAACCTGCCTTACACAGTGAGACAAACCTTCCTTACGCAGTGAGACAAACCTGCCTTACGCAGTGAGACAAACCTGCCTTACACAGTGAGACAAACCTTCTTTACGCAGTGAGAAAAACCTGCCTAACGCAGTGAGACAAACCTGCTTTACTCAGTAAGACAAACCTGCCTTACGTAGTGAGTCAAACATGCCTTATTCAGTGAGAGAAACCTACCTCGCGCAGTGAGACAAAGCTGCCTTACGCAGTGAGTCAAAACTGCCTTACGCAGTGAGACAAACCTGCCTTACGCAGTGAGACAAACCTGCCTTACGCAGACAGAACTGCCTTTCGCAGCGAGACAAACCTGCCTAATGCAGACAAACCTGCCATACCCAGTGAGCCAATCCTTCCATACCAAGTGAGACAAACCTGCCTTACACAGTCAGACAAACCTGCCTCCCACAGTGAGACAAACCTGCCTTATACAGTGAGACAAACCTTCCTTACTCAGTGAGACAAACCTGCCTTACACAGTGGGACAAACCTGCCTTACACAGTGAGACAAACCTGCCTTACACAGTGAGACAAACCTGCCTTACACAGTGAGACAAACCTGCCTTCCACAGTGAGACAAACCTACCTTACACAGTGAGACAAACCTGCCTTACACAGTGAGACAAACCTGCCTTACACAGTGAGACAAACCTGCCTTACGCAGTGAGACAAACCTTCCTTACGCAGCAAGGCAAACCTGCCTTAAGCAGTGAGACAAACCTGTCTTAAGCAGAAAAACCTGCCTTACACAGTGAGACAAACCTGCCTGACGCAGTGAGACAAACCTGCCTTACGCAGTGAGACAAACTTGCATTACACAGTGAGACAAACCTGCCTTACGCAATGAGAAAAACATGCCTAACGCAGTGAGACAAACCTGCCTTACTCAGTAAGACAAATCTGCCTAACGTAGTGATTCAAAACTGCCTTACTCAGTGAGAGAAACCTAACTTGCGCAGTGAGACAAACCTGCCTTACTCAGTGAGACAAAGCTGCCTTACGCAGTGAGTCAAACCAGCCTTACGCAGTGAGACAAACCTGCATTGCACAGCGAGACAAACCTGCCTTACGCAGCGAGACAAACCAGCCTAATGCAGGCAAACCTGCCTTACCCAGTGAGACAAACCTTCCTAACACAGTGAGACAAAGCTGCCTTACTCAGCGAGACAAACCTTCCTTACGCAGCGAGACAAACCATCCTTACGCAGTGAGACAAACCTGCCTTACACAGTGAGACAAACCTTCCTTACGCGGTGAGACAAACCTGCCTTAAACAGTGAGACAAACCTTCCTTACGCAGTGAGAAAAACATGCCTAACGCAGGGAGACAAACCTGCCTTACTCAGTAAGACAAACCTGCCTTATGTAGTGAATCAAAACTGCCTTACTCAGTGAGAGAAACCTACCTTACGCAGTGAGACAAACCTGCCTTACTCAGTGAAACAAAGCTGCCTTAAGCAGTGAGTCAAACCTGCCTTACGCAGTGAGACAAACCTGCCTTACGCAGTGAGACAAACCTGCCTTACGCAGTGAGACAAACCTGCCTTACGCAGTGAGACAAACCTGCCTTACACAGACAGAACTGCCTTTCGCAGCGAGACAAACTTGCATTACACAGCCAGACAAACCTGCCTTACGCAGTGAGACAAACCTGCATTACACAGTGAGACAAACCTGCCTTACGCAGCGAGACAAACCGGCCTAAAGCAGGCAAACCTGCCTTACCCAGTGAGACAAACCTTCCTTACACAGTGAGACAAAGCTGCCTTACTCAGCGAGACAAACCTGCCTCACACAGTGAGAGAAACCTGCCTTATACAGTGAGACAAACCTTCCTTACGCAGTGAGACAAACCTGCCTTACACAGGGAGACAAACCTTCCTTACGAAGTAAGACAAACCTGCCTTATGCAGTGAGAGAAACCTGCCTTACGCAGTGGGAGAAACCTTCCTTACGCAGTGAGGCAAACCTGCCTTACGCAGTGAGACAAACCTGCCTTACACAGTGAGACAAACCTTCCTTACGCAGTGAGACAAACCAGCCATACGCAGCGAGACAAACCTGCCTTACACCGTGAGACAAACCTACCTTACACAGTGAGACAAAACATGCCTAACGCAGTGAGACAAACCTGCCATAGGGGGTGATACAAACCTGCCTTACACAGACAAACCTGCCTTACACAGTGAGACAAACCTGCCTTACACAATGAGACAAACCTGCCATACGCAGCGAGACAAACCTGCCTTACACAGTCAGACAAACCTGCCATACGCAGCGAGACAAACCTGCCTTACAAAGTGAGAAAAACATGCCTTACACAGTGAGACAAACCTGCCTTACGCAGTGAGACAAACCTGCCTTACGCAGTGAGACAAACCTGCCTTACACAGTGAGACAAACCTTCCTTACGCAGTGAGACAAACCTGCCTTACGCAGTGAGACAAACCTGCCTTACACAGTGAGACAAACCTTCCTTACGCAGTGAGAAAAACATGCCTTACGTAGTGAATCAAAACTGCCTTACTCAGTGAGAGAAACCTACCTTGCGCAGTGAGACAAACCTGCCTTACTCAGTGAGACAAAGCTGCCTTACGCAGTGAGTCAAACCTGCCTTACGCAGTGAGACAAACCTGTCTTATGCAGTGAGACAAACCTGCCTTACGCAGTGAGACAAACCTGCCTTACACAGACAGAACTGCCTTTCGCACCGAGACAAACTTGCATTACACAGCCAGACAAACCTGCCTTACGCAGTGAGACAAACCTGCATTACACTGCGAGACAAACCTGCCTTACGCAGCGAGACAAACCGGCCTAAAGCAGGCAAACCTGCCTTACCCAGTGAGACAAACCTTCCTTACACAGTGAGACAAAGCTGCCTTACTCAGCGAGACAAACCTGCCTCACACAGTGAGAGAAACCAGCCTTATACAGTGAGACAAACCTTCCTTACGCAGTGAGACAAACCTGCCTTACACAGTGAGACAAACCTTCCTTACGCAGTGAGACAAACCTGCCTTACGCAGTGAGACAAACCTGCCTTACACAGTGAGACAAACCTTCCTTACGCAGTGAGAAAAACCTGCCTAACGCAGTGAGACAAACCTGCTTTACTCAGTAAGACAAACCTGCCTTACGTAGTGAGTCAAACATACCTTATTCAGTGAGAGAAACCTACCTCGCGCAGTGAGACAAAGCTGCCTTACGCAGTGAGTCAAAACTGCCTTACGCAGTGATACAAACCTGCCTTACGCAGTGAGACAAACCTGCCTTACGCAGTGAGACAAACCTGCCTTATGCAGACAGAACTGCCTTTCGCAGCGAGACAAACCTGCCTAATGCAGACAAACCTGCCATACCCAGTGAGCCAATCCTTCCATACCAAGTGAGACAAACCTGCCTTACACAGTCAGACAAACCTGCCTCCCACAGTGAGACAAACCTGCCTTATACAGTGAGACAAACCTTCCTTACTCAGTGAGACAAACCTGCCTTACACAGTGGGACAAACCTGCCTTACACAGTGAGACAAACCTGCCTTACACAGTGAGACAAACCTGCCTTACACAGTGAAACAAACCTGCCTTCCACAGTGAGACAAACCTACCTTACACAGTGAGACAAACCTGCCTTACACAGTGAGACAAACCTGCCTTACACAGTGAGACAAACCTGCCTTACGCAGTGAGACAAACCTTCCTTATGCAGCGAGGCAAACCTGCCTTAAGCAGTGAGACAAACCTGTCTTAAGCAGAAAAACCTGCCTTACACAGTGAGACAAACCTGCCTGACGCAGTGAGATAAACCTGCCTTACTCAGTGAGACAAAGCTGCCTTACGCAGTGAGTCAAACCAGCCTTACGCAGTGAGACAAACCTGCATTGCACAGCGAGACAAACCTGCCTTACGCAGCGAGACAAACCAGCCTAATGCAGGCAAACCTGCCTAACCCAGTGAGACAAACCTTCCTAACACAGTGAGACAAAGCTGCCTTACTCAGCGAGACAAACCTGCCTCACACAGTGAGAGAAACCAGCCTTATACAGTGAGACAAACCTTCCTTACGCGGTGAGACAAACCTGCCTTAAACAGTGAGACAAACCTTCCTTACGCAGTGAGAAAAACATGCCTAACGCAGGGAGACAAACCTGCCTTACTCAGTAAGACAAACCTGCCTTATGTAGTGAATCAAAACTGCCTTACTCAGTGAGAGAAACCTACCTTACGCAGTGAGACAAACCTGCCTTACTCAGTGAAACAAAGCTGCCTTAAGCAGTGAGTCAAACCTGCCTTACGCAGTGAGACAAACCTGCCTTACGCAGTGAGACAAACCTGCCTTACGCAGTGAGACAAACCTGCCTTACGCAGTGAGACAAACCTGCGTTACACAGACAGAACTGCCTTTCGCAGCGAGACAAACTTGCATTACACAGCCAGACAAACCTGCCTTACGCAGTGAGACAAACCTGCATTACACAGTGAGACAAACCTGCCTTACGCAGCGAGTCAAACCGGCCTAAAGCAGGCAAACCTGCCTTACCCAGTGAGACAAACCTTCCTTACACAGTGAGACAAAGCTGCCTTACTCAGCGAGACAAACCTGCCTCACACAGTGAGAGAAACCAGCCTTATAGTGAGACAATCCTTCCTTACGCAGTGAGACAAACCTGCCTTACACAGTGAGACAAACCTGCCTTATGCAGTGAGAAAAACCTGCCTAACGCAGTGAGACAAACCTGCCTTACTCAGCAAGACAAACCTGCCTTACGTAGTGAGTCAAACATGCCTTACTCAGTGAGAGAAACCTACCTTGCGCAGTGAGACAAACCTGCCTTACGCAGAGAGACAAAGCTGCCTTACGCAGTGAGTCAAAACTGCCTTACGCAGTGAGACAAACCTGCCTTACGCAGTGAGACAAACCTGCCTTACGCAGACAGAACTGCCTTTCGCAGCGAGACAAAGCTGCCTAATGCAGACAAACCTGCCATACCCAGTGAGACAACCCTTCCATACCAAGTGAGACAAACCTGCTTTACACAGTGAGACAAACCTGCCTTATACAGTGAGACAAACCTTCCTTACTCAGTGAGACAAACCTGCCTTACAAAGTGGGACAAACCTGCCTTACACAGTGAGACAAACCTACCTTACGCAGTGAGAAAAACCTGCCTTACAGAGTGAGACAAACCTGCCTTACACAGTGAGACAAACCTACCTTACACAGTGAGACAAACCTTCCTTACGCAGCGAGGCAAACCTGCCTTAAGCAGTGAGACAAACCTGTCTTAAGCAGAAAAACCTGCCTTACACAGTGAGACAAACCTGCCTGACGCAGTGAGACAAACCTGCCTTACGCAGTGAGACAAACTTGCATTACACAGCGAGACAAACCTGCCTTACGCAGTGAGAAAAACATGCCTAACGCAGTGAGACAAATCTGCCTTACTCAGTAAGACAAACCTGCCTAACGTAGTGATTCAAAACTGCCTTACTCAGTGAGACAAAGCTGCCTTACGCAGTGAGTCAAACCTGCCTTACGCAGTGAGACAAACCTGCATTGCACAGCGAGACAAACCTGCCTTAGGCAGCGAGACAAACCAGCCTAATGCAGGCAAACCTGCCTTACCCAGTGAGACAAACCTTCCTTACACAGTGAGACAAAGCTGCCTTACTCAGCGAGACAAACCTGCCTCACACAGTGAGAAAAACCAGCCTTATACAGTGAGACAAACCTTCCTTACGCAGTGAGACAAACCTGCCTTACGCAGTGAGACAAACCTGCCTTACACAGTGAGACAAACCTGCCTTACATAGTGAGACAAACCTTCCTTACGCAGTGAGAAAAATCTGCCTAACGCAGTGAGACAAACCTGCCTTACTCAGTAGGACAAACCTGCCTTACGTAGTGAGTCAAACATGCCTTACTCAGTGAGAGAAACCTACCTTGCGCAGTGAGACAAACCAGCCTTACGCAGTGAGACAAACCTGCCTTACACAGTGAGACAAACCTGCCTTACAGAGTGAGACAAACCTTCTTACACAATGAGACAAACCTGCCATACTCAGCGAGACAAACCTGCCTTACACAGTGAGACAAACCTGCCATACGCTGCGAGACAAACCTGCCTTACAAAGTGAGACAAACGTGCCTTACACAGTGAGACAAACCTGCCTTACGCAGTGAGACAAACCTGCCTTACTCAGCGACACAAACCTGCCTCACAAAGTGAGACAAACCTGCCTTACGCAGTGAGACAAACCTGCCTTACACAGTGAGACAAACCTGCCTTCCACAGTGAGACAAACCGTCCTTACGCAGTGAGACAAACCAGCCTTACGCAGTGAGACAAACTTGCCTTACACAGTGAGACAAACTTGCCTTACACAGTGAGACAAACCTTCCTTACGCAGTGAGACAAACCTGCCTTACGCAGTGAGACAAACCTGCCTTACACAGTGAGACAAATCTTCCTTACGCGGTGAGACAAACCTGCCTTACACAGTGAGACAAACCTGCCTTACGCAGTGAGACAAACCTGCCTTACGCAGTGAGACAAACCTGCCTTACGCAGTGAGACAAACCTGCCTTACGCAGTGAGACAAACCTGCCTTACGCAGTGAGACAATCCTGCCTTACACAGTGAGACAAACCTGCCTTACACAGTGAGACAAACCTGCCTTACACAGTGAGACAAACCTGCCTTCCACAGTGAGACAAACCTGCCTTACACAGTGAGACAAACCTGCCTTAAACAGTGAGAAAAACCTGCCTTAAACAGTGAGACAAACCTGCCTTACGCAGTGAGACAAACCTTCCTTACGCAGCGAGGCAAACCTGCCTTAAGCAGTGAGACAAACCTGCCTTAAGCAGACAAACCTGCCTTACACAGTGAGACAAACCTGCCTGACACAGTGAGACAAACCTGCCTGACACAGTGAGACAAACCTGCCTCACGCAGTGAGACAAACCTGCCTCACGCAGTGAGACAAACTTGCATTACACAGCGAGACAAACCTGCCTTACGCAGTGAGACAAACCTGCATTACACAGCGAGACAAACTTGCCGTATGCAGCGAGACAAACCGGCCTAATGCAGACAAACCTGCCTTACCCAGTGAGACAAACCTTCCTAACACAGTGAGAAAAAGCTGCCTTACTCAGCGAGACAAACCTGCCTCACACAGTGAGAGAAACCAGCCTTATACAGTGAGACAAACCTTCCTTACGCAGTGAGACAAACCTGCCTTACACAGTGAGACAAACCTTCCTTACGCAGTGAGACAAACCTGCCTTACGCAGTGAAACAAACCTGCCTTACACAGTGAGACAAACCTTCCTTACGCAGTGAGACAAACCTGCCTTACGCAGTGAAAGAAACCTGCCTTACACAGTGAGACAAACATTCATTACGCAGTGAGAAAAACATGCCTAACGTAGTGAGACAAACCTGCCTTACTCAGTAAGACAAACCTGCCTTACGTAGTGATTCAAAACTGCCTTACTCAGTGAGAGAAACCTACCTTGCTCAGTGAGACAAACCTGCCTTACGCAGTGAGACAAAGCTGCCTTACGCAGTGAGTCAAACTTGCCTTACACAGTGAGACAAACTTGCCTTACACAGTGAGACAAACCTTCCTTACGCAGTGAGACAAACTTGCCTTACACAGTGAGACAAACCTGCCTTCCACAGTGAGACAAACCTGCCTTACACAGTGAGACAAACCTGCCTTAAACAGTGAGAAAAACCTGCCTTAAACAGTGAGACAAACCTGCCTTACGCAGTGAGACAAACCTTCCTTACGCAGCGAGGCAAACCTGCCTTAAGCAGTGAGACAAACCTGCCTTAAGCAGACAAACCTGCCTTACACAGTGAGACAAACCTGCCTGACACAGTGAGACAAACCTGCCTGACACAGTGAGACAAACCTGCCTCACGCAGTGAGACAAACCTGCCTCACGCAGTGAGACAAACTTGCATTACACAGCGAGACAAACCTGCCTTACGCAGTGAGACAAACCTGCATTACACAGCGAGACAAACTTGCCGTATGCAGCGAGACAAACCGGCCTAATGCAGACAAACCTGCCTTACCCAGTGAGACAAACCTTCCTTACACAGTGAGAAAAAGCTGCCTTACTCAGCGAGACAAACCTGCCTCACACAGTGAGAGAAACCAGCCTTATACAGTGAGACAAACCTTCCTTACGCAGTGAGACAAACCTGCCTTACACAGTGAGACAAACCTTCCTTACGCAGTGAGACAAACCTGCCTTACGCAGTGAAACAAACCTGCCTTACACAGTGAGACAAACCTTCCTTACGCAGTGAGACAAACCTGCCTTACGCAGTGAAAGAAACCTGCCTTACACAGTGAGACAAACATTCCTTACGCAGTGAGAAAAACATGCCTAACGTAGTGAGACAAACCTGCCTTACTCAGTAAGACAAACCTGCCTTACGTAGTGATTCAAAACTGCCTTACTCAGTGAGAGAAACCTACCTTGCGCAGTGAGACAAACCTGCCTTACGCAGTGAGACAAAGCTGCCTTACGCAGTGAGACAAACTTGCCTTACACAGTGAGACAAACTTGCCTTACACAGTGAGACAAACCTTCCTTACGCAGTGAGACAAACTTGCCTTACACAGTGAGACAAACCTTCCTTACGCAGTGAGACAAACTTGCCTTACACAGTGAGACAAACCTTCCTTACGCAGTGAGACAAACCTGCCTTAGGGGGTGAGACAAACCTGTCTTACACGGTGAGACAAACCTTCCTTACGCAGTGAGACAAACCTGCCTTAGGGGGTGAGACAAACCTGTCTTACGCCGTGAGACAAACCTACCTTACACAGCGAGACAAAACTGCCTTACGCAGCGAGACAAAACTGCCTTACGCAGCGAGACAAACCTGCCTTAAATAGTGAGACAAACCTGCCTTACACAGTGAGACAAACCTGACTTACACAGTAAGACAAACCTGCCATAGGGGGTGATACAAACCTGCCTTACACAGACAAACCTGCCTTACACAGTGAGACAAACCTTCTTACACAATGAGACAAACCTGCCATACGCAGCGAGACAAACCTGCCTTACACAGTGAGACAAACTTGCCATACGCTGCGAGACAAACCTGCCTTACAAAGTGAGACAAACCAGCCTTACACAGTGAGACAAACCTGCCTTACGCAGTGAGAACAAACTTGCCTTACGCCATGAGACAAACCTGCATTACGCACACAAACCTGCCTTACACAGTGAGACCAACCTGCCTTACGCAGTGAGACAAACCTGCCTTACACAGAGACCAACCTGCCTTACTCAGCAAGACAAACCTGCCTTGCAGAGACAACTCTGCCTTACGCAGTGAGACAATCCTGCCTTACTCAGAGACAATCCTGCCTTACGCAGTGAGACAAACCTGCCTTACGCAGTGCGACAAACCTGCCTTACGCAGTGAGACAAACCTGCCTTACGCAGTGAGACAAACCTGCCTTACGCAGTGAGACAAACCTGCCTTACGCAGTGAGACAAACCTGCCTTACACAGACAGAACTGCCTTACGCAGTTGGACAAACCTGCCTTACACAGACAAACCTGTCTTACACAGTGAGACAAACCGGCCTAACAGAGTGAGACAAACCTTCCTTACATAGTGAGACAAACCTGCCTTACACAGTGAGACAAACATGACTTACACAGTGAGACAAACCTGCCTTAGGCGGTGAGACAAACCTGCCTTACACACACAAACCTGCCTTACACGGTGAGACAAACCTGCCTCACGCGGTGAGATAAACCTGCCTTATACAGTGAGACAAACCTTCCTTACGCAGTGAGACAAACCTGCCTTACACAGGGAGACAAACCTTCCTTACGCAGTGAGATAAACCTGCCTTACGCAGTGAGAGAAACCTGCCTTACACAGTGAGACAAACCTTCCTTAAGCAGTGAGACAAACCTGCCTTACGCAGTGAGACAAACCTGCCTTACACAGTGAGACAAACCTTCCTTACGCAGTGAGACAAACCTGCCTTACGCAGTGAGACAAACCTGCCTTACGCAGTGAGACAAACCTGCCTTACACAGTGAGACAAACCTGCCTTACACAGTGAGACAAACCTTCCTTAAGCAGTGAGACAAACCTGCCTTACGCAGTGAGACAAACCTGCCTTACACAGTGAGACAAACCTTCCTTACGCAGTGAGACAAACCTGCCTTACGCAGTGAGACAAACCTGCCTTACACAGTGAGACAAACCTGCCTTACACAGTGAGACAAACTTTCCTTACGCAGTGAGACAAACCTGCCTTACGCAGAGAGACAAACCTTCCTTATGCAGCGAGGCAAACCTGCCTTACGCAGTGAGACAAACCTGCCTTACGCAGTGAGACAAACCTGCATTACACAGCGAGACAAACCTGCCTTACGCAGCGAGACAAACCGGCCTCACGCAGTTAGACAAACCGGCCTTACGCTTTGAGACTAACATGCCTCACGCAGTGAGACCAACATGCCTTACGCAGCGAGGCAAACCTGCCTTATGCAGCGAGACAAACCTGCCTTACGCAGTGAGACAAACCTGCATTACACAGCGAGACAAACCTGCCTTACGCAGCGAGACAAACCGGCCTCACGCAGTTAGACCAACAGGCCTTACGCTGTGAGACTAACATGCCTCACGCAGTGAGACCAACATGCCTTACACAGTGAGACAAACCTTCCTTACGCAGTGAGACAATCCTTCCTTACGCAGTGAGTCAATCCTGCCTTACACAGTGAGACAATCCTTCCTTACGCAGCGAGACAAACCTGCCTTGCGCAGTGAGACAAACCTGCCTTACGCTGACAAATCTGCCTTACACAGTGAGACAAACCTTCCTTACAGTGAGACAATCCTGCCTTACGTAGTGAGACAAACCTTCCTTACACAGTGAGACAAAGCTGCCTCACACAGTGAGACAAACCTGCCTTACACAGACAAACCTGCCTTAAACAGTGAGACAAACCTGCCTTATACAGTGAAACAAATCTTCCTTACACAGTGAAACAAACCTGCCTTACACAGTGAGGCAAACCTTCCTTAGACAGTGAGTCAAACCTGCCTTATGCAGATAAAAAGGCTCTACGCCACGCTCTTACGTAGTGAGACAAATCTGCCTTACACAGTGAGACAAACCTGTCTTACGCAGACAAAAATGTTTTATGCAGCGAGACAAACCTTCCTTCCGTAGTGAGACAAACCTGCCTGACGCAGTGAGAAAAACCTGCCTTACACCGACAAACCTGCCTTACGCAGTGAGACAAACCTGACTTACGCAGACAAACCTGCCTTAGACAGACTAACTTTCGTAACGCAGTGAGACAAACCTGCCTTACACAGTGAGGCAAACCTTCTTTACACAGTGAGGCAAACCTTCTTTACACAGTGAGACAAACCTGCCTTACACAGAAAAACCTGCCTTATGCAGAGAGACAAACCTGCCTTACACAGTGAGACAAACATTCCTGACACAGTGAGACAAACCTGCCTTGCAAAGTGAGACAAACCATCCTTACGCAGTGAGACAAACCTGCCTTGCAGAGACAACTCTGCCTTACGCAGTGAGACAATCCTGCCTTACTCAGAGACAATCCTGCCTTACGCAGTGAGACAAACCTGCCTTACGCAGTGCGACAAACCTGCCTTACGCAGTGAGACAAACCTGCCTTACGCAGTGAGACAAACCTGCCTTACGCAGTGAGACAAACCTGCCTTACACAGTGAGACAAATCTGCCTTACACAGTGAGACAAATCTGCCTTACACAGTGAGACAAATCTGCCTTACACAGTGAGACAAACCTGCCTTACACAGACAAAAATGCTTTATGCAGCGAGACAAACCTTCCTTACGTAGTGAGACAAACCTGCCTTGTACAGAAAAACCTGCCTTACGCAGTGAGACAAACCTGCCTTACGCAGTGAGACAAACCTGCCTTACGCAGACAAACCTGCCTTACGCAGTGAACAAACCTGCCTTACGCAGTGAGACAAACCTGCCTTACGCAGTGAGACAAACCTGCCTTACACAGTGAGACAAACCTTCCTTACGCAGTGAGACAAACCTGCCTTACACAGTGAGACAAAGCTGCCTCACACAGTGAGACAAACCTGCCTTACACAGACAAATCTGCCTTAAACAGTGAGACAAACCTGCCTTATACAGTGAAACAAATCTTCCTTACACAGTGAAACAAACCTGCCTTACACAGTGAGGCAAACCTTCCTTAGACAGTGAGTCAAACCTGCCTTATGCAGATAAAAATGCTCTACGCCACGAGAAAAAATTTCCTTACGTAGTGAGACAAACCTGCCTTACACAGACAAACCTGGCTAACTCAGTGAGACAAATCTGCCTTACACAGTGAGACAAGCCTGCCTTACGCAGACAAAAATGCTTTATGCAGCGAGACAAACCTTCCTTACGCAGTGAGACAAACCTGCCTTGTACAGAAAAACCTGCCTTACGCAGTGAGACAAACCTTCCTTACGCAGTGAAACAAACCGGCCTTAAGCAGACAAACCTGCCTTACGCAGTGAGACAAACCTGCCTTACGCAGACAAACGTGCCTTACGCAGTGAGACAAACCTGCCTTACGCAGTGAGAGAAACCTGCCTTACACAGTGAGACAAATCTGCCTTACACAGTGAGACAAATCTGCCTTACACAGTGAGACAAACCTGCCTTACGCAGTGAGACAAACCTGCCTTACGCATTGAGACAAACCTTCCTTACACAGTGAGACAAACCTGCCTCAGGCAGACAAGCCTGCTTTATACAGTGAGACGAACCTGCCTTACGCAGTGAGACAAACCTGCCTTACACAGACAAACCTGCCTTACACAGTGAGACAAACCTTCCTTATGCAGTGAGAAAAACCTGCCTAACGCAGTGAGACAAACCTGCCTTACTCAGTAAGACAAACCTGCCTTACGTAGTGAGTCAAACATGCCTTACTCAGTGAGAGAAACCTACCTTGCGCAGTGAGACAAACCTGCCTTACGCAGTGAGACAAACCTGCACTACACAGCGAGACAAACCTGCCTTACACAGCGAGACAAAGCTGCCGAATGCACACAAGCCTGCCTTACCCAAAGAGACAAACCTGCCTTACGCAGTGAGACAAACCTGCCTTACGCAGTGAGACAAACCTGCCTTACGCAGTGAGTCAAACCTGCCTTAGGCAGTGAGACAAACCTGCCTTATACAGTGAGACAAACCTTCCTTACGCAGTGAGACAAACCTTCCTTACGCAGTGAGTCAATCCTGCCTTACACAGTGAGACAATCCTTCCTTACGCAGCGAGACAAACCTGCCTTACGCTGACAAATCTGCCTTACACAGTGAGACAAACCTTCCTTACACAGTGAGACAATCCTGCCTTACATAGTGAGACAAACCTTCCTTACACAGTGAGACAAAGCTGCCTCACACAGTGAGACAAACCTGCCTTACACAGACAAATCTGCCTTAAACAGTGAGACAAACCTGCCTTATACAGTGAAACAAATCTTCCTTACACAGTGAAACAAACCTGCCTTACACAGTGAGGCAAACCTTCCTTAGACAGTGAGTCAAACCTGCCTTATGCAGATAAAAATGCTCTACGCCACGAGAAAAAATTTCCTTACGTAGTGAGACAAACCTGCCTTACGCAGACAAACCTGGCTAACTCAGTGAGACAAATCTGCCTTACACAGTGAGACAAACCTGCCTTACACAGACAAAAATGCTTTATGCAGCGAGACAAACCTTCCTTACGTAGTGAGACAAACCTGCCTTGTACAGAAAAACCTGCCTTACGCAGTGAGACAAACCTGCCTTACGCAGTGAGACAAACCTGCCTTACGCAGACAAACCTGCCTTACGCAGTGAACAAACCTGCCTTACGCAGTGAGACAAACCTGCCTTACGCAGTGAGACAAACCTGCCTTACGCAGTGAGACAAACCTGCCTTACGCAGTGAGACAAACCTGCCTTACACAGTGAGACAAAACTTCCTTACACAGTGAGACAAACCTGCCTTACGCAGTGAGACAAACCTGCCTTACGCAGTGAGACAAACCTGCCTTACGCAGTGAGACAAACCTTCCTTACACAGTGAGACAAACCTTCCTTACACAGTGAGACAAACCTTCCTTACGCAGTGAGACAAACCTGCCTTACACAGTGAGACAAAGCTGCCTCACACAGTGAGACAAACCTGCCTTACACAGACAAATCTGCCTTAAACAGTGAGACAAACCTGCCTTATACAGTGAAACAAATCTTCCTTACACAGTGAAACAAACCTGCCTTACACAGTGAGGCAAACCTTCCTTAGACAGTGAGTCAAACCTGCCTTATGCAGATAAAAATGCTCTACGCCACGAGAAAAAATTTCCTTACGTAGTGAGACAAACCTGCCTTACACAGACAAACCTGGCTAACTCAGTGAGACAAATCTGCCTTACACAGTGAGACAAGCCTGCCTTACGCAGACAAAAATGCTTTATGCAGCGAGACAAACCTGCCTTACGCAGTGAGACAAACCTTCCTTACGCAGTGAAACAAACCGGCCTTAAGCAGACAAACCTGCCTTACGCAGTGAGACAAACCTGCCTTACGCAGACAAACGTGCCTTATGCAGTGAGACAAACCTGCCTTGTACAGAAAAACCTGCCTTACGCAGTGAGACAAACCTGCCTTACGCAGTGAGACAAACCTGCCTTACGCAGACAAACCTGCCTTACGCAGTGAACAAACCTGCCTTACGCAGTGAGACAAACATGCCTTACGCAGTTAGACAAACCTGCCTTACGCAGTGAGACAAACCTGCCTTACACAGTGAGACAAAACTTCCTTACACAGTGAGACAAACCTGCCTTACGCAGTGAGACAAACCTGCCTTACGCAGTGAGACAAACCTGCCTTACGCAGTGAGACAAACCTTCCTTACACAGTGAGACAAACCTTCCTTACGCAGTGAGACAAACCTGCCTTACACAGTGAGACAAAGCTGCCTCACACAGTGAGACAAACCTGCCTTACACAGACAAATCTGCCTTAAACAGTGAGACAAACCTGCCTTATACAGTGAAACAAATCTTCCTTACACAGTGAAACAAACCTGCCTTACACAGTGAGGCAAACCTTCCTTAGACAGTGAGTCAAACCTGCCTTATGCAGATAAAAATGCTCTACGCCACGAGAAAAAATTTCCTTACGTAGTGAGACAAACCTGCCTTACACAGACAAACCTGGCTAACTCAGTGAGACAAATCTGCCTTACACAGTGAGACAAGCCTGCCTTACGCAGACAAAAATGCTTTATGCAGCGAGACAAACCTTCCTTACGCAGTGAGACAAACCTGCCTTGTACAGAAAAACCTGCCTTACGCAGTGAGACAAACCTTCCTTACGCAGTGAAACAAACCGGCCTTAAGCAGACAAACCTGCCTTACGCAGTGAGACAAACCTGCCTTACGCAGACAAACGTGCCTTACGCAGTGAGACAAACCTGCCTTACGCAGTGAGAGAAACCTGCCTTACACAGTGAGACAAATCTGCCTTACACAGTGAGACAAATCTGCCTTACACAGTGAGACAAATCTGCCTTACACAGTGAGACAAACCTGCCTTACACAGACAAAAATGCTTTATGCAGCGAGACAAACCTTCCTTACGTAGTGAGACAAACCTGCCTTGTACAGAAAAACCTGCCTTACGCAGTGAGACAAACCTGCCTTACGCAGTGAGACAAACCTGCCTTACGCAGACAAACCTGCCTTACGCAGTGAACAAACCTGCCTTACGCAGTGAGACAAACCTGCCTTACGCAGTGAGACAAACCTGCCTTACACAGTGAGACAAACCTTCCTTACGCAGTGAGACAAACCTGCCTTACACAGTGAGACAAAGCTGCCTCACACAGTGAGACAAACCTGCCTTACACAGACAAATCTGCCTTAAACAGTGAGACAAACCTGCCTTATACAGTGAAACAAATCTTCCTTACACAGTGAAACAAACCTGCCTTACACAGTGAGGCAAACCTTCCTTAGACAGTGAGTCAAACCTGCCTTATGCAGATAAAAATGCTCTACGCCACGAGAAAAAATTTCCTTACGTAGTGAGACAAACCTGCCTTACACAGACAAACCTGGCTAACTCAGTGAGACAAATCTGCCTTACACAGTGAGACAAGCCTGCCTTACGCAGACAAAAATGCTTTATGCAGCGAGACAAACCTTCCTTACGCAGTGAGACAAACCTGCCTTGTACAGAAAAACCTGCCTTACGCAGTGAGACAAACCTTCCTTACGCAGTGAAACAAACCGGCCTTAAGCAGACAAACCTGCCTTACGCAGTGAGACAAACCTGCCTTACGCAGACAAACGTGCCTTACGCAGTGAGACAAACCTGCCTTACGCAGTGAGAGAAACCTGCCTTACACAGTGAGACAAATCTGCCTTACACAGTGAGACAAATCTGCCTTACACAGTGAGACAAACCTGCCTTACGCAGTGAGACAAACCTGCCTTACGCATTGAGACAAACCTTCCTTACACAGTGAGACAAACCTGCCTCAGGCAGACAAGCCTGCTTTATACAGTGAGACGAACCTGCCTTACGCAGTGAGACAAACCTGCCTTACACAGACAAACCTGCCTTACACAGTGAGACAAACCTTCCTTATGCAGTGAGAAAAACCTGCCTAACGCAGTGAGACAAACCTGCCTTACTCAGTAAGACAAACCTGCCTTACGTAGTGAGTCAAACATGCCTTACTCAGTGAGAGAAACCTACCTTGCGCAGTGAGACAAACCTGCCTTACGCAGTGAGACAAACCTGCACTACACAGCGAGACAAACCTGCCTTACACAGCGAGACAAAGCTGCCGAATGCACACAAGCCTGCCTTACCCAAAGAGACAAACCTGCCTTACGCAGTGAGACAAACCTGCCTTACGCAGTGAGACAAACCTGCCTTACGCAGTGAGTCAAACCTGCCTTAGGCAGTGAGACAAACCTGCCTTATACAGTGAGACAAACCTTCCTTACGCAGTGAGACAAACCTTCCTTACGCAGTGAGTCAATCCTGCCTTACACAGTGAGACAATCCTTCCTTACGCAGCGAGACAAACCTGCCTTACGCTGACAAATCTGCCTTACACAGTGAGACAAACCTTCCTTACACAGTGAGACAATCCTGCCTTACATAGTGAGACAAACCTTCCTTACACAGTGAGACAAAGCTGCCTCACACAGTGAGACAAACCTGCCTTACACAGACAAATCTGCCTTAAACAGTGAGACAAACCTGCCTTATACAGTGAAACAAATCTTCCTTACACAGTGAAACAAACCTGCCTTACACAGTGAGGCAAACCTTCCTTAGACAGTGAGTCAAACCTGCCTTATGCAGATAAAAATGCTCTACGCCACGAGAAAAAATTTCCTTACGTAGTGAGACAAACCTGCCTTACGCAGACAAACCTGGCTAACTCAGTGAGACAAATCTGCCTTACACAGTGAGACAAACCTGCCTTACACAGACAAAAATGCTTTATGCAGCGAGACAAACCTTCCTTACGTAGTGAGACAAACCTGCCTTGTACAGAAAAACCTGCCTTACGCAGTGAGACAAACCTGCCTTACGCAGTGAGACAAACCTGCCTTACGCAGACAAACCTGCCTTACGCAGTGAACAAACCTGCCTTACGCAGTGAGACAAACCTGCCTTACGCAGTGAGACAAACCTGCCTTACGCAGTGAGACAAACCTGCCTTACACAGTGAGACAAAACTTCCTTACACAGTGAGACAAACCTGCCTTACGCAGTGAGACAAACCTGCCTTACGCAGTGAGACAAACCTGCCTTACGCAGTGAGACAAACCTTCCTTACACAGTGAGACAAACCTTCCTTACGCAGTGAGACAAACCTGCCTTACACAGTGAGACAAAGCTGCCTCACACAGTGAGACAAACCTGCCTTACACAGACAAATCTGCCTTAAACAGTGAGACAAACCTGCCTTATACAGTGAAACAAATCTTCCTTACACAGTGAAACAAACCTGCCTTACACAGTGAGGCAAACCTTCCTTAGACAGTGAGTCAAACCTGCCTTATGCAGATAAAAATGCTCTACGCCACGAGAAAAAATTTCCTTACGTAGTGAGACAAACCTGCCTTACACAGACAAACCTGGCTAACTCAGTGAGACAAATCTGCCTTACACAGTGAGACAAGCCTGCCTTACGCAGACAAAAATGCTTTATGCAGCGAGACAAACCTTCCTTACGCAGTGAGACAAACCTGCCTTGTACAGAAAAACCTGCCTTACGCAGTGAGACAAACCTTCCTTACGCAGTGAAACAAACCGGCCTTAAGCAGACAAACCTGCCTTACGCAGTGAGACAAACCTGCCTTACGCAGACAAACGTGCCTTATGCAGTGAGACAAACCTGCCTTGTACAGAAAAACCTGCCTTACGCAGTGAGACAAACCTGCCTTACGCAGTGAGACAAACCTGCCTTACGCAGACAAACCTGCCTTACGCAGTGAACAAACCTGCCTTACGCAGTGAGACAAACATGCCTTACGCAGTTAGACAAACCTGCCTTACGCAGTGAGACAAACCTGCCTTACACAGTGAGACAAAACTTCCTTACACAGTGAGACAAACCTGCCTTACGCAGTGAGACAAACCTGCCTTACGCAGTGAGACAAACCTGCCTTACGCAGTGAGACAAACCTTCCTTACACAGTGAGACAAACCTTCCTTACGCAGTGAGACAAACCTGCCTTACACAGTGAGACAAAGCTGCCTCACACAGTGAGACAAACCTGCCTTACACAGACAAATCTGCCTTAAACAGTGAGACAAACCTGCCTTATACAGTGAAACAAATCTTCCTTACACAGTGAAACAAACCTGCCTTACACAGTGAGGCAAACCTTCCTTAGACAGTGAGTCAAACCTGCCTTATGCAGATAAAAATGCTCTACGCCACGAGAAAAAATTTCCTTACGTAGTGAGACAAACCTGCCTTACACAGACAAACCTGGCTAACTCAGTGAGACAAATCTGCCTTACACAGTGAGACAAGCCTGCCTTACGCAGACAAAAATGCTTTATGCAGCGAGACAAACCTTCCTTACGCAGTGAGACAAACCTGCCTTGTACAGAAAAACCTGCCTTACGCAGTGAGACAAACCTTCCTTACGCAGTGAAACAAACCGGCCTTAAGCAGACAAACCTGCCTTACGCAGTGAGACAAACCTGCCTTACGCAGACAAACGTGCCTTACGCAGTGAGACAAACCTGCCTTACGCAGTGAGAGAAACCTGCCTTACACAGTGAGACAAATCTGCCTTACACAGTGAGACAAATCTGCCTTACACAGTGAGACAAATCTGCCTTACACAGTGAGACAAACCTGCCTTACGCAGTGAGACAAACCTTCCTTACGCATTGAGACAAACCTTCCTTACACAGTGAGACAAACCTGCCTCAGGCAGACAAGCCTGCTTTATACAGTGAGACGAACCTGCCTTACGCAGTGAGACAAACCTGCCTTACACAGACAAACCTGCCTTACACAGTGAGACAAACCTTCCTTATGCAGTGAGAAAAACCTGCCTAACGCAGTGAGACAAACCTGCCTTACTCAGTAAGACAAACCTGCCTTACGTAGTGAGTCAAACATGCCTTACTCAGTGAGAGAAACCTACCTTGCGCAGTGAGACAAACCTGCCTTACGCAGTGAGACAAACCTGCACTACACAGCGAGACAAACCTGCCTTACACAGCAAGACAAAGCTGCCGAATGCACACAAGCCTGCCTTACCCAAAGAGACAAACCTGCCTTACGCAGTGAGACAAACCTGCCTTACGCAGTGAGACAAACCTGCCTTACGCAGTGAGTCAAACCTGCCTTAGGCAGTGAGACAAACCTGCCTTATACAGTGAGACAAACCTTCCTTACGCAGTGAGACAAACCTTCCTTACGCAGTGAGTCAATCCTGCCTTACACAGTGAGACAATCCTTCCTTACGTAGCGAGATAAACCTGCCTTGCGCAGTGAGACAAACCTGCCTTACGCTGACAAATCTGCCTTACACAGTGAGACAAACCTTCCTTACACAGTGAGACAATCCTGCCTTACATAGTGAGACAAACCTTCCTTACACAGTGAGACAAAGCTGCCTCACACAGTGAGACAAACCTGCCTTACACAGACAAATCTGCCTTAAACAGTGAGACAAACCTGCCTTATACAGTGAAACAAATCTTCCTTACACAGTGAAACAAACCTGCCTTACACAGTGAGGCAAACCTTCCTTAGACAGTGAGTCAAACCTGCCTTATGCAGATAAAAATGCTCTACGCCACGAGAAAAAATTTCCTTACGTAGTGAGACAAACCTGCCTTACGCAGTGAGACAAACCTGCCTTACGCAGACAAACCTGCCTTACGCAGTGAACAAACCTGCCTTCCGCAGTGAGACAAACCTGCCTTACGCAGTGAGAGAAACCTGCCTTACACAGTGAGACAAATCTGCCTTACACAGTGAGACAAATCTGCCTTACACAGTGAGACAAAACTGCCTTCTGCAGTGAGACAAACCTGCCTTACGCATTGAGACAAACCTTCCTTACGCAGTGAGACAAACTTGCCTGACACAGTGAGACAAATCTGCCTTACACAGTGAGACAAACCTGCCTTCCACAGTCCGACAAATCTGCCTTACACAGTGAGACAAACCTGCCTTACACAGTGCGACAAATCCTCCTTACACAGTGAGACAAACCTTCCTTACAAAGTGAGACAAACCTGTCTTACGCAGTGAGACAAACCTGCCTTACGCTGCGAGACAAACCTGCCTTACGCAGTGAGAAAAACCTGCCTTACACAAACATAGTTTACGCAGCGAGACAAACCTGCCTTAGGTGGTGAGGCAAAACTGCCTTACACAATGAGACAAAACTGCCTTACGCAGTGAGACAAACATGCCTTACGCAGTGAGACAAACCTGCCTTACACAGTGAGACAAACCTTCCTTACGCAGTGAGACAAACCTGCCTTACACAGTGAGACAAAGCTGCCTCACACAGTGAGACAAACCTGCCTTACACAGACAAATCTGCCTTAAACAGTGAGACAAACCTGCCTTATACAGTGAAACAAATCTTCCTTACACAGTGAAACAAACCTGCCTTACACAGTGAGGCAAACCTTCCTTAGACAGTGAGTCAAACCTGCCTTATGCAGATAAAAATGCTCTACGCCACGAGAAAAAATTTCCTTACGTAGTGAGACAAACCTGCCTTACACAGACAAACCTGGCTAACTCAGTGAGACAAATCTGCCTTACACAGTGAGACAAGCCTGCCTTACGCAGACAAAAATGCTTTATGCAGCGAGACAAACCTTCCTTACGCAGTGAGACAAACCTGCCTTGTACAGAAAAACCTGCCTTACGCAGTGAGACAAACCTTCCTTACGCAGTGAAACAAACCGGCCTTAAGCAGACAAACCTGCCTTACGCAGTGAGACAAACCTGCCTTACGCAGACAAACGTGCCTTACGCAGTGAGACAAACCTGCCTTACGCAGTGAGAGAAACCTGCCTTACACAGTGAGACAAATCTGCCTTACACAGTGAGACAAATCTGCCTTACACAGTGAGACAAACCTGCCTTACGCAGTGAGACAAACCTGCCTTACGCATTGAGACAAACCTTCCTTACACAGTGAGACAAACCTGCCTCAGGCAGACAAGCCTGCTTTATACAGTGAGACGAACCTGCCTTACGCAGTGAGACAAACCTGCCTTACACAGACAAACCTGCCTTACACAGTGAGACAAACCTTCCTTATGCAGTGAGAAAAACCTGCCTAACGCAGTGAGACAAACCTGCCTTACTCAGTAAGACAAACCTGCCTTACGTAGTGAGTCAAACATGCCTTACTCAGTGAGAGAAACCTACCTTGCGCAGTGAGACAAACCTGCCTTACGCAGTGAGACAAACCTGCACTACACAGCGAGACAAACCTGCCTTACACAGCGAGACAAAGCTGCCTCACACAGTGAGACAAACCTGCCTTACACAGACAAATCTGCCTTAAACAGTGAGACAAACCTGCCTTATACAGTGAAACAAATCTTCCTTACACAGTGAAACAAACCTGCCTTACACAGTGAGACAAACCTGCCTTATACAGTGAGACAAACCTTCCTTACGCAGTGAGACAAACCTTCCTTACGCAGTGAGTCAATCCTGCCTTACACAGTGAGACAATCCTTCCTTACGCAGCGAGACAAACCTGCCTTACGCTGACAAATCTGCCTTACACAGTGAGACAAACCTTCCTTACACAGTGAGACAATCCTGCCTTACATAGTGAGACAAACCTTCCTTACACAGTGAGACAAAGCTGCCTCACACAGTGAGACAAACCTGCCTTACACAGACAAATCTGCCTTAAACAGTGAGACAAACCTGCCTTATACAGTGAAACAAATCTTCCTTACACAGTGAAACAAACCTGCCTTACACAGTGAGGCAAACCTTCCTTAGACAGTGAGTCAAACCTGCCTTATGCAGATAAAAATGCTCTACGCCACGAGAAAAAATTTCCTTACGTAGTGAGACAAACCTGCCTTACGCAGACAAACCTGGCTAACTCAGTGAGACAAATCTGCCTTACACAGTGAGACAAACCTGCCTTACACAGACAAAAATGCTTTATGCAGCGAGACAAACCTTCCTTACGTAGTGAGACAAACCTGCCTTGTACAGAAAAACCTGCCTTACGCAGTGAGACAAACCTGCCTTACGCAGTGAGACAAACCTGCCTTACGCAGACAAACCTGCCTTACGCAGTGAACAAACCTGCCTTACGCAGTGAGACAAACCTGCCTTACGCAGTGAGACAAACCTGCCTTACGCAGTGAGACAAACCTGCCTTACACAGTGAGACAAAACTTCCTTACACAGTGAGACAAACCTGCCTTACGCAGTGAGACAAACCTGCCTTACGCAGTGAGACAAACCTGCCTTACGCAGTGAGACAAACCTTCCTTACACAGTGAGACAAACCTTCCTTACGCAGTGAGACAAACCTGCCTTACACAGTGAGACAAAGCTGCCTCACACAGTGAGACAAACCTGCCTTACACAGACAAATCTGCCTTAAACAGTGAGACAAACCTGCCTTATACAGTGAAACAAATCTTCCTTACACAGTGAAACAAACCTGCCTTACACAGTGAGGCAAACCTTCCTTAGACAGTGAGTCAAACCTGCCTTATGCAGATAAAAATGCTCTACGCCACGAGAAAAAATTTCCTTACGTAGTGAGACAAACCTGCCTTACACAGACAAACCTGGCTAACTCAGTGAGACAAATCTGCCTTACACAGTGAGACAAGCCTGCCTTACGCAGACAAAAATGCTTTATGCAGCGAGACAAACCTTCCTTACGCAGTGAGACAAACCTGCCTTGTACAGAAAAACCTGCCTTACGCAGTGAGACAAACCTTCCTTACGCAGTGAAACAAACCGGCCTTAAGCAGACAAACCTGCCTTACGCAGTGAGACAAACCTGCCTTACGCAGACAAACGTGCCTTATGCAGTGAGACAAACCTGCCTTGTACAGAAAAACCTGCCTTACGCAGTGAGACAAACCTGCCTTACGCAGTGAGACAAACCTGCCTTACGCAGACAAACCTGCCTTACGCAGTGAACAAACCTGCCTTACGCAGTGAGACAAACATGCCTTACGCAGTTAGACAAACCTGCCTTACGCAGTGAGACAAACCTGCCTTACACAGTGAGACAAAACTTCCTTACACAGTGAGACAAACCTGCCTTACGCAGTGAGACAAACCTGCCTTACGCAGTGAGACAAACCTGCCTTACGCAGTGAGACAAACCTTCCTTACACAGTGAGACAAACCTTCCTTACGCAGTGAGACAAACCTGCCTTACACAGTGAGACAAAGCTGCCTCACACAGTGAGACAAACCTGCCTTACACAGACAAATCTGCCTTAAACAGTGAGACAAACCTGCCTTATACAGTGAAACAAATCTTCCTTACACAGTGAAACAAACCTGCCTTACACAGTGAGGCAAACCTTCCTTAGACAGTGAGTCAAACCTGCCTTATGCAGATAAAAATGCTCTACGCCACGAGAAAAAATTTCCTTACGTAGTGAGACAAACCTGCCTTACACAGACAAACCTGGCTAACTCAGTGAGACAAATCTGCCTTACACAGTGAGACAAGCCTGCCTTACGCAGACAAAAATGCTTTATGCAGCGAGACAAACCTTCCTTACGCAGTGAGACAAACCTGCCTTGTACAGAAAAACCTGCCTTACGCAGTGAGACAAACCTTCCTTACGCAGTGAAACAAACCGGCCTTAAGCAGACAAACCTGCCTTACGCAGTGAGACAAACCTGCCTTACGCAGACAAACGTGCCTTATGCAGTGAGACAAACCTGCCTTGTACAGAAAAACCTGCCTTACGCAGTGAGACAAACCTGCCTTACGCAGTGAGACAAACCTGCCTTACGCAGACAAACCTGCCTTACGCAGTGAACAAACCTGCCTTACGCAGTGAGACAAACATGCCTTACGCAGTTAGACAAACCTGCCTTACGCAGTGAGACAAACCTGCCTTACACAGTGAGACAAAACTTCCTTACACAGTGAGACAAACCTGCCTTACGCAGTGAGACAAACCTGCCTTACGCAGTGAGACAAACCTGCCTTACGCAGTGAGACAAACCTTCCTTACACAGTGAGACAAACCTTCCTTACGCAGTGAGACAAACCTGCCTTACACAGTGAGACAAAGCTGCCTCACACAGTGAGACAAACCTGCCTTACACAGACAAATCTGCCTTAAACAGTGAGACAAACCTGCCTTATACAGTGAAACAAATCTTCCTTACACAGTGAAACAAACCTGCCTTACACAGTGAGGCAAACCTTCCTTAGACAGTGAGTCAAACCTGCCTTATGCAGATAAAAATGCTCTACGCCACGAGAAAAAATTTCCTTACGTAGTGAGACAAACCTGCCTTACACAGACAAACCTGGCTAACTCAGTGAGACAAATCTGCCTTACACAGTGAGACAAGCCTGCCTTACGCAGACAAAAATGCTTTATGCAGCGAGACAAACCTTCCTTACGCAGTGAGACAAACCTGCCTTGTACAGAAAAACCTGCCTTACGCAGTGAGACAAACCTTCCTTACGCAGTGAAACAAACCGGCCTTAAGCAGACAAACCTGCCTTACGCAGTGAGACAAACCTGCCTTACGCAGACAAACGTGCCTTACGCAGTGAGACAAACCTGCCTTACGCAGTGAGAGAAACCTGCCTTACACAGTGAGACAAATCTGCCTTACACAGTGAGACAAATCTGCCTTACACAGTGAGACAAATCTGCCTTACACAGTGAGACAAACCTGCCTTACGCAGTGAGACAAACCTGCCTTACGCATTGAGACAAACCTTCCTTACACAGTGAGACAAACCTGCCTCAGGCAGACAAGCCTGCTTTATACAGTGAGACGAACCTGCCTTACGCAGTGAGACAAACCTGCCTTACACAGACAAACCTGCCTTACACAGTGAGACAAACCTTCCTTATGCAGTGAGAAAAACCTGCCTAACGCAGTGAGACAAACCTGCCTTACTCAGTAAGACAAACCTGCCTTACGTAGTGAGTCAAACATGCCTTACTCAGTGAGAGAAACCTACCTTGCGCAGTGAGACAAACCTGCCTTACGCAGTGAGACAAACCTGCACTACACAGCGAGACAAACCTGCCTTACACAGCGAGACAAAGCTGCCGAATGCACACAAGCCTGCCTTACCCAAAGAGACAAACCTGCCTTACGCAGTGAGACAAACCTGCCTTACGCAGTGAGACAAACCTGCCTTACGCAGTGAGTCAAACCTGCCTTAGGCAGTGAGACAAACCTGCCTTATACAGTGAGACAAACCTTCCTTACGCAGTGAGACAAACCTTCCTTACGCAGTGAGTCAATCCTGCCTTACACAGTGAGACAATCCTTCCTTACGTAGCGAGACAAACCTGCCTTGCGCAGTGAGACAAACCTGCCTTACGCTGACAAATCTGCCTTACACAGTGAGACAAACCTTCCTTACACAGTGAGACAATCCTGCCTTACATAGTGAGACAAACCTTCCTTACACAGTGAGACAAAGCTGCCTCACACAGTGAGACAAACCTGCCTTACACAGACAAATCTGCCTTAAACAGTGAGACAAACCTGCCTTATACAGTGAAACAAATCTTCCTTACACAGTGAAACAAACCTGCCTTACACAGTGAGGCAAACCTTCCTTAGACAGTGAGTCAAACCTGCCTTATGCAGATAAAAATGCTCTACGCCACGAGAAAAAATTTCCTTACGTAGTGAGACAAACCTGCCTTACGCAGACAAACCTGGCTAACTCAGTGAGACAAATCTGCCTTACACAGTGAGACAAACCTGCCTTACACAGACAAAAATGCTTTATGCAGCGAGACAAACCTTCCTTACGTAGTGAGACAAACCTGCCTTGTACAGAAAAACCTGCCTTACGCAGTGAGACAAACCTGCCTTACGCAGTGAGACAAACCTGCCTTACGCAGTGAGACAAACCTGCCTTACGCAGACAAACCTGCCTTACGCAGTGAACAAACCTGCCTTCCGCAGTGAGACAAACCTGCCTTACGCAGTGAGAGAAACCTGCCTTACACAGTGAGACAAATCTGCCTTACACAGTGAGACAAATCTGCCTTACACAGTGAGACAAAACTGCCTTCTGCAGTGAGACAAACCTGCCTTACGCATTGAGACAAACCTTCCTTACGCAGTGAGACAAACTTGCCTGACACAGTGAGACAAATCTGCCTTACACAGTGAGACAAACCTGCCTTCCACAGTCCGACAAATCTTCCTTACACAGTGAGACAAACCTGCCTTACACAGTGCGACAAATCCTCCTTACACAGTGAGACAAACCTTCCTTACAAAGTGAGACAAACCTGTCTTACGCAGTGAGACAAACCTGCCTTACGCTGCGAGACAAACCTGCCTTACGCAGTGAGAAAAACCTGCCTTACACAAACATAGTTTACGCAGCGAGACAAACCTGCCTTAGGTGGTGAGGCAAAACTGCCTTACACAATGAGACAAAACTGCCTTACGCAGTGAGACAAACATGCCTTACACAGTGAGACAAACTTGCCTTACACAGTGAGACAAAACCGCCTTACGCAGTGAGACAAAAATGCCTTACACAGTGAGACAAAACTGCCTTAGACAGTGAGACAAACATGCCTTACACAGTGAGACAAACTTGCCTTACGCAGCGAGACAAATCTTCCTTACACAGTGAGACAAACCTTCCTTACACAGAGAGACAAACCTTCGTAACACAATGAGAAAAATCTTCCTTACACAGTGAGACAAACCTGCGTAACGCAATGAGACAAAACTGCCTTACGCAGTGAGACAATCCTGCCTTACACAGACAGAACTGCCTTACGCAGTTGGACAAACCTGCCTTACAAAGACAAACCTCCCTTACGCAGTGAGACAAACCTGCCTTACGCAGTGAGACAAACCTGCCTTACGCAGTGAGACAAACCTGCCTTACACTGTGAGACAAACCTGCCTTACGCTGTGAGACAAACCTGCCTTACGCAGTGAGACAAACCTGCATTACACAGCGAGACAAACCTGCCTTAAGCAGCGAGACAAAGCTGCCTAATGCACATAAGCCTGCCTTACCCAAAGAGACAAACCAGCCTTACGCAGTGAGATAAACCTGCCTGACACAGTGAGACAAACCATCCTTACGCAGTGAGACAAACCTGCCTTACGCAGTGAGACAAACCTGCCTTACACAGTGAGACAAACCTTCCTTACGCAGTGAGACAAACCTGCCTTACACAGCGATACAAACCTTCCTTACGCTGTGAGACAAACCTGCCTTACGCAGAGAAACCTGCCTTACACAGACAAACCTGCATTACACAGCGAGACAAACCTGCCTTACGCAGTGAGACAAACCTGCATTACACAGTGAGACAAACCTGCCTTAGGCAGTGAGACAAACTTGCCTTACGCGGCGAGACAACCCTGCCTTACACAGTGAGACAAACCTTCCTTACGCAGTGAGACAAACCTGCCTTGCGCAGTTAGACAAACCTGCCTTACACAGTGAGACAAACCTTCCTAACGCAGCGAGACAAACCTGACTTACACATAGAAAACTGACTTACGCAGTGAGACAATCCTGCCTTAGGCAGTAAGACCAACCTGCGTTACGCAGACAAAACTGCCTTATGCAGTGAGACAAACCTGCCTTACGCAGTGAGACAAACATGCCTTACGCAGTTAAACAAACCTGCCTTACGCAGTTAAACAAACCTGCCTTACGCAGTGAGACAAACCTGCCTTACACAGTGAGACAAACCCGCCTTACACAGTGAGACAAAACTTCCTTACACAGTGAGACAAACCTGCCTTACTTAGTGAGACAAACCTGCCTTACACAGTGAGACAAACCTGCCTTACCCAGTGAGACAAACCTTCCTCATGCAGACAAGCCTGCCTTATACAGTGAGACAAACCTGCCTTACCCAGTGAGACAAACCTTCCTCATGCAGACAAGCCTGCCTTATACAGTGAGACAAACCTGCCTTACGCAGTGAGACAAACCTGCCTTACGCAGTGTGACAAACCTGCCTCACACAGTGACACAAACCAGCCTTACACAGACAGAACTGCCTTACACAGTGAGAAAAACCTGCCTTACACAGTGAGACAAACCTGCCTCATGCAGACAAGCCTGCTTTATACAGTGAGACAAACATGCCTTACGCATTGAGACAAACCTGCCTTACACAGACGAACCTGCCTTACACAGTGAGATAAACTTTCCTTACGCAGTGAGACAAACCTACCTTACGCAGTGAGACAAACCTGCCTTACGCAGTGAACAAACCTGCCTTACGCAGTGAGACAAACCTGCCTTACGCAGTGAGACAAACCTGCCTTATGCAGTGAGACAAACCTGCCTTACACAGTGAGACAAACCTTCCTCATGCAGTGAGACAAACATGCCTTACGCAGTGAGAGAAACCAGCCTTACGCAGTGAGACAAAGCTGCCTTATGCAGTGAGACAATCCTGACTTACGCAGTGAGACAAACCGGTCTTATACAGTGAGACAAACTTGCCTTACACAGTAAGACCAACCTGCCTTACACAGACAAAACTGCCTTCCGCAGTGAGACAAACCTGCCTTACGCAGTGAGAGAAACCTGCCTTACACAGTGAGACAAATCTGCCTTACACAGTGAGACAAATCTGCCTTACACAGTGAGACAAAACTGCCTTCTGCAGTGAGACAAACCTGCCTTACGCATTGAGACAAACCTTCCTTACGCAGTGAGACAAACTTGCCTGACACAGTGAGACAAATCTGCCTTACACAGTGAGACAAACCTGCCTTCCACAGTCCGACAAATCTTCCTTACACAGTGAGACAAACCTGCCTTACACAGTGCGACAAATCCTCCTTACACAGTGAGACAAACCTTCCTTACAAAGTGAGACAAACCTGTCTTACGCAGTGAGACAAACCTGCCTTACGCTGCGAGACAAACCTGCCTTACGCAGTGAGAAAAACCTGCCTTACACAAACATAGTTTACGCAGCGAGACAAACCTGCCTTAGGTGGTGAGGCAAAACTGCCTTACACAATGAGACAAAACTGCCTTACGCAGTGAGACAAACATGCCTTACACAGTGAGACAAACTTGCCTTACACAGTGAGACAAAACCGCCTTACGCAGTGAGACAAAAATGCCTTACACAGTGAGACAAAACTGCCTTAGACAGTGAGACAAACATGCCTTACACAGTGAGACAAACTTGCCTTACGCAGCGAGACAAATCTTCCTTACACAGTGAGACAAACCTTCCTTACACAGAGAGACAAACCTTCGTAACACAATGAGAAAAATCTTCCTTACACAGTGAGACAAACCTGCGTAACGCAATGAGACAAAACTGCCTTACGCAGTGAGACAATCCTGCCTTACACAGACAGAACTGCCTTACGCAGTTGGACAAACCTGCCTTACAAAGACAAACCTCCCTTACGCAGTGAGACAAACCTGCCTTACGCAGTGAGACAAACCTGCCTTACGCAGTGAGACAAACCTGCCTTACACTGTGAGACAAACCTGCCTTACGCTGTGAGACAAACCTGCCTTACGCAGTGAGACAAACCTGCATTACACAGCGAGACAAACCTGCCTTAAGCAGCGAGACAAAGCTGCCTAATGCACATAAGCCTGCCTTACCCAAAGAGACAAACCAGCCTTACGCAGTGAGATAAACCTGCCTGACACAGTGAGACAAACCATCCTTACGCAGTGAGACAAACCTGCCTTACGCAGTGAGACAAACCTGCCTTACACAGTGAGACAAACCTTCCTTACGCAGTGAGACAAACCTGCCTTACACAGCGATACAAACCTTCCTTACGCTGTGAGACAAACCTGCCTTACGCAGAGAAACCTGCCTTACACAGACAAACCTGCATTACACAGCGAGACAAACCTGCCTTACGCAGTGAGACAAACCTGCATTACACAGTGAGACAAACCTGCCTTAGGCAGTGAGACAAACTTGCCTTACGCGGCGAGACAACCCTGCCTTACACAGTGAGACAAACCTTCCTTACGCAGTGAGACAAACCTGCCTTGCGCAGTTAGACAAACCTGCCTTACACAGTGAGACAAACCTTCCTAACGCAGCGAGACAAACCTGACTTACACATAGAAAACTGACTTACGCAGTGAGACAATCCTGCCTTAGGCAGTAAGACCAACCTGCGTTACGCAGACAAAACTGCCTTATGCAGTGAGACAAACCTGCCTTACGCAGTGAGACAAACATGCCTTACGCAGTTAAACAAACCTGCCTTACGCAGTTAAACAAACCTGCCTTACGCAGTGAGACAAACCTGCCTTACACAGTGAGACAAACCCGCCTTACACAGTGAGACAAAACTTCCTTACACAGTGAGACAAACCTGCCTTACTTAGTGAGACAAACCTGCCTTACACAGTGAGACAAACCTGCCTTACCCAGTGAGACAAACCTTCCTCATGCAGACAAGCCTGCCTTATACAGTGAGACAAACCTGCCTTACCCAGTGAGACAAACCTTCCTCATGCAGACAAGCCTGCCTTATACAGTGAGACAAACCTGCCTTACGCAGTGAGACAAACCTGCCTTACGCAGTGTGACAAACCTGCCTCACACAGTGACACAAACCAGCCTTACACAGACAGAACTGCCTTACACAGTGAGAAAAACCTGCCTTACACAGTGAGACAAACCTGCCTCATGCAGACAAGCCTGCTTTATACAGTGAGACAAACATGCCTTACGCATTGAGACAAACCTGCCTTACACAGACGAACCTGCCTTACACAGTGAGATAAACTTTCCTTACGCAGTGAGACAAACCTACCTTACGCAGTGAGACAAACCTGCCTTACGCAGTGAACAAACCTGCCTTACGCAGTGAGACAAACCTGCCTTACGCAGTGAGACAAACCTGCCTTATGCAGTGAGACAAACCTGCCTTACACAGTGAGACAAACCTTCCTCATGCAGTGAGACAAACATGCCTTACGCAGTGAGAGAAACCAGCCTTACGCAGTGAGACAAAGCTGCCTTATGCAGTGAGACAATCCTGACTTACGCAGTGAGACAAACCGGTCTTATACAGTGAGACAAACTTGCCTTACACAGTAAGACCAACCTGCCTTACACAGACAAAACTGCCTTACGCAGTGAGACAAACCTGCCTTACGCAGTTAGACAAACCTGCCTTACGCAGTGAGACAAACCTGCCTTACGCAGTGAGACAAACCTGCCTTACGCAGTGAGACAAACCTGCCTTACGCAGTGCGACAAACCTGTCTTACGCAGTGAGACAAACCTGCCTTACGCACGGAGACAAACCTGCCTTACGCAGTGAGACAAACCTGCCTTACGCAGTGAGACAAACCTGCCTTACACAGACAGAACTGCCTTACGCCGTTGGACAAACCTGCGTTACACAGACAAACCTGCCTTACACAGTGAGACAAACCTGCCTAACAGAGTGAGACAAATCTTCCTTACATAGTGAGACAAACCTGCCTTACACAGTGAGAAAAATCTGACTTACACAGTGAGACAAACATGACTTACACAGTGAGACAAACTTGCCTTAGGGGGTGAGACAAATCTGCCTTACACAGACAAACCTGCCTTACACGGTGAGACAAACCAGCCTCACGCGGTGAGACTAACCTGCCATACGAGGTCAGACAAACCTGCCTTACATAGTGAGACAAACCTGTCTTATGCGGTGAGACAATCCGGCCTTGTCCAGTGTGACAAACCTGCCTTACACAGTGAGACAAACCTGCCTTACGCGGTGAGACAAATCTGCCTCACGCAGTGAGATAAATCTGCCTTACACAGTGAAACAAACCCGCCTTACGCAGTGAGACAAACCTGCCTTATGCAGTGACACAAACCTGCCTTACACAGTGAGACATAACTGCCTTGGGCGGTGAGACAAACCTGCATTACACAGTGAGACAAACCTGCCTTACACAGCGAGATAATCCTGCCTTACACAGACAGAACTGCCTTACGCAGTTGGACAAACTTGCCTTACACAGACAAACCATCCTTACGCAGTGAGACAAACCTGCCTTACGCAGTGAGATAAACCTGCCTTACACAGTGAGACAAACCTTCCTTACGCAGTGAGACAAACCTGCCTTACACAGTGATACAAACCTTCCTTACGCAGTGAGACAAACCTGCCTTATGCAGTGAGACAAACGTGCCTTACACAGTGAGACCAATCTGCCTTACGCAGTGAGACAAACCTGCCTTACACAGTGAGACAAACCTTCCTCATGCAGTGAGACAAACATGCCTTACGCAGTGAGAGAAACCAGCCTTACGCAGTGAGACAAAGCTGCCTTATGCAGTGAGACAATCCTGACTTACGCAGTGAGACAAACCGGTCTTATACAGTGAGACAAACTTGCCTTACACAGTAAGACCAACCTGCCTTACACAGACAAAACTGCCTTACGCAGTGAGACAAACCTGCCTTACGCAGTTAGACAAACCTGCCTTACGCAGTGAGACAAACCTGCCTTACGCAGTGAGACAAACCTGCCTTACGCAGTGAGACAAACCTGCCTTACGCAGTGCGACAAACCTGTCTTACGCAGTGAGACAAACCTGCCTTACGCACGGAGACAAACCTGCCTTACGCACGGAGACAAACCTGCCTTACGCAGTGAGACAAACCTGCCTTACACAGACAGAACTGCCTTACGCCGTTGGACAAACCTGCGTTACACAGACAAACCTGCCTTACACAGTGAGACAAACCTGCCTAACAGAGTGAGACAAATCTTCCTTACATAGTGAGACAAACCTGCCTTACACAGTGAGAAAAATCTGACTTACACAGTGAGACAAACATGACTTACACAGTGAGACAAACTTGCCTTAGGGGGTGAGACAAACCTGCCTTACACAGACAAACCTGCCTTACACGGTGAGACAAACCAGCCTCACGCGGTGAGACTAACCTGCCTTACGAGGTCAGACAAACCTGCCTTACATAGTGAGACAAACCTGTCTTATGCGGTGAGACAATCCGGCCTTGTCCAGTGTGACAAACCTGCCTTACACAGTGAGACAAACCTGCCTTACGCGGTGAGACAAATCTGCCTCACGCAGTGAGATAAATCTGCCTTACACAGTGAAACAAACCCGCCTTACGCAGTGAGACAAACCTGCCTTATGCAGTGACACAAACCTGCCTTACACAGTGAGACATAACTGCCTTGGGCGGTGAGACAAACCTGCCTTACACAGTGAGACAAACCTGCCTTACACAGCGAGATAATCCTGCCTTACACAGACAGAACTGCCTTACGCAGTTGGACAAACTTGCCTTACACAGACAAACCAGCCTTACGCAGTGAGATAAACCTGCCTTACACAATGAGACAAACCATCCTTACGCAGTGAGACAAACCTGCCTTACGCAGTGAGATAAACCTGCCTTACACAGTGAGACAAACCTTCCTTACGCAGTGAGACAAACCTGCCTTACACAGTGATACAAACCTTCCTTACGCAGTGAGACAAACCTGCCTTATGCAGTGAGACAAACGTGCCTTACACAGTGAGACCAATCTGCCTTACGCAGTGAGACAAACCTGCCTTACGCGGTGAGACAAATCTGCCTCACGCAGTGAGATAAATCTGCCTTACACAGTGAAACAAACCCGCCTTACGCAGTGAGACAAACCTGCCTTATGCAGTGACACAAACCTGCCTTACACAGTGAGACATAACTGCCTTGGGCGGTGAGACAAACCTGCCTTACACAGTGAGACAAACCTGCCTTACACAGCGAGATAATCCTGCCTTACACAGACAGAACTGCCTTACGCAGTTGGACAAACTTGCCTTACACAGACAAACCAGCCTTACGCAGTGAGATAAACCTGCCTTACACAATGAGACAAACCATCCTTACGCAGTGAGACAAACCTGCCTTACGCAGTGAGATAAACCTGCCTTACACAGTGAGACAAACCTTCCTTACGCAGTGAGACAAACCTGCCATACACAGTGATACAAACCTTCCTTACGCAGTGAGACAAACCTGCCTTATGCAGTGAGACAAACGTGCCTTACACAGTGAGACCAATCTGCCTTACGCAGTGAGACAAACCTGCCTTACACAGTGAGACAAACCTGCCTTATGCAGTGAGACAAACCTCCCTTACGCAGTGAGACAAACCTGCCTTACGCAGTGAGACAAACCTGCCTTACGCAGTGAGACAAACCTGCCTTACGCTGTGAGACAAAACTGCCTTATGCTGTGAGACAAACCTGCCTTACGCAGTGAGACAAACCTGCATTACACAGCGAGACAAACCTGCCTTAAGCAGCGAGACAAAGCTGCCTAACGCACACAAGCCTGCCTTACCCACAGAGACAAACCAGCCTTACGCAGTGAGATAAACCTGCCTTACACAGTGAGACAAACCATCCTTACGCAGTGAGACAAACCTGCCTTACACAGTGAGACAAACCTGCCTCATGCAGACAAGCCTGCTTTATACAGTGAGACAAACATGACTTACACAGTGAGACAAACTTGCCTTAGGGGGTGAGACAAACCTGCCTTACACAGACAAACCTGACTTACACGGTGAGACAAACCAGCCTCACGCGGTGAGACTAACCTGCCTTACGAGGTCAGACAAACCTGCCTTACATAGTGAGACAAACCTGTCTTACGCAGTGAGACAAACCTGCCTTACACAGTGAGACAAACCTTCCTTACGCAGTGAGACAAACCTGCCTTACACAGCGATACAAACCTTCCTTACGCTGTGAGACAAACCTGCCTTACGCAGAGAAACCTGCCTTACACAGACAAACCTGCATTACACAGCGAGACAAACCTGCCTTACGCAGTGAGACAAACCTGCATTACACAGTGAGACAAACCTGCCTTAGGCAGTGAGACAAACTTGCCTTACGCGGCGAGACAACCCTGCCTTACACAGTGAGACAAACCTTCCTTACGCAGTGAGACAAACCTGCCTTGCGCAGTTAGACAAACCTGCCTTACACAGTGAGACAAACCTTCCTAACGCAGCGAGACAAACCTGACTTACACATAGAAAACTGACTTACGCAGTGAGACAATCCTGCCTTAGGCAGTAAGACCAACCTGCGTTACGCAGACAAAACTGCCTTATGCAGTGAGACAAACCTGCCTTACGCAGTGAGACAAACATGCCTTACGCAGTTAAACAAACCTGCCTTACGCAGTTAAACAAACCTGCCTTACGCAGTGAGACAAACCTGCCTTACACAGTGAGACAAACCCGCCTTACACAGTGAGACAAAACTTCCTTACACAGTGAGACAAACCTGCCTTACTTAGTGAGACAAACCTGCCTTACACAGTGAGACAAACCTGCCTTACCCAGTGAGACAAACCTTCCTCATGCAGACAAGCCTGCCTTATACAGTGAGACAAACCTGCCTTACCCAGTGAGACAAACCTTCCTCATGCAGACAAGCCTGCCTTATACAGTGAGACAAACCTGCCTTACGCAGTGAGACAAACCTGCCTTACGCAGTGTGACAAACCTGCCTCACACAGTGACACAAACCAGCCTTACACAGACAGAACTGCCTTACACAGTGAGAAAAACCTGCCTTACACAGTGAGACAAACCTGCCTCATGCAGACAAGCCTGCTTTATACAGTGAGACAAACATGCCTTACGCATTGAGACAAACCTGCCTTACACAGACGAACCTGCCTTACACAGTGAGATAAACTTTCCTTACGCAGTGAGACAAACCTACCTTACGCAGTGAGACAAACCTGCCTTACGCAGTGAACAAACCTGCCTTACGCAGTGAGACAAACCTGCCTTACGCAGTGAGACAAACCTGCCTTATGCAGTGAGACAAACCTGCCTTACACAGTGAGACAAACCTTCCTCATGCAGTGAGACAAACATGCCTTACGCAGTGAGAGAAACCAGCCTTACGCAGTGAGACAAAGCTGCCTTATGCAGTGAGACAATCCTGACTTACGCAGTGAGACAAACCGGTCTTATACAGTGAGACAAACTTGCCTTACACAGTAAGACCAACCTGCCTTACACAGACAAAACTGCCTTACGCAGTGAGACAAACCTGCCTTACGCAGTTAGACAAACCTGCCTTACGCAGTGAGACAAACCTGCCTTACGCAGTGAGACAAACCTGCCTTACGCAGTGAGACAAACCTGCCTTACGCAGTGCGACAAACCTGTCTTACGCAGTGAGACAAACCTGCCTTACGCACGGAGACAAACCTGCCTTACGCAGTGAGACAAACCTGCCTTACGCAGTGAGACAAACCTGCCTTACACAGACAGAACTGCCTTACGCCGTTGGACAAACCTGCGTTACACAGACAAACCTGCCTTACACAGTGAGACAAACCTGCCTAACAGAGTGAGACAAATCTTCCTTACATAGTGAGACAAACCTGCCTTACACAGTGAGAAAAATCTGACTTACACAGTGAGACAAACATGACTTACACAGTGAGACAAACTTGCCTTAGGGGGTGAGACAAATCTGCCTTACACAGACAAACCTGCCTTACACGGTGAGACAAACCAGCCTCACGCGGTGAGACTAACCTGCCATACGAGGTCAGACAAACCTGCCTTACATAGTGAGACAAACCTGTCTTATGCGGTGAGACAATCCGGCCTTGTCCAGTGTGACAAACCTGCCTTACACAGTGAGACAAACCTGCCTTACGCGGTGAGACAAATCTGCCTCACGCAGTGAGATAAATCTGCCTTACACAGTGAAACAAACCCGCCTTACGCAGTGAGACAAACCTGCCTTATGCAGTGACACAAACCTGCCTTACACAGTGAGACATAACTGCCTTGGGCGGTGAGACAAACCTGCATTACACAGTGAGACAAACCTGCCTTACACAGCGAGATAATCCTGCCTTACACAGACAGAACTGCCTTACGCAGTTGGACAAACTTGCCTTACACAGACAAACCAGCCTTACGCAGTGAGATAAACCTGCCTTACACAATGAGACAAACCATCCTTACGCAGTGAGACAAACCTGCCTTACGCAGTGAGATAAACCTGCCTTACACAGTGAGACAAACCTTCCTTACGCAGTGAGACAAACCTGCCTTACACAGTGATACAAACCTTCCTTACGCAGTGAGACAAACCTGCCTTATGCAGTGAGACAAACGTGCCTTACACAGTGAGACCAATCTGCCTTACGCAGTGAGACAAACCTGCCTTACGCGGTGAGACAAATCTGCCTCACGCAGTGAGATAAATCTGCCTTACACAGTGAAACAAACCCGCCTTACGCAGTGAGACAAACCTGCCTTATGCAGTGACACAAACCTGCCTTACACAGTGAGACATAACTGCCTTGGGCGGTGAGACAAACCTGCCTTACACAGTGAGACAAACCTGCCTTACACAGCGAGATAATCCTGCCTTACACAGACAGAACTGCCTTACGCAGTTGGACAAACTTGCCTTACACAGACAAACCAGCCTTACGCAGTGAGATAAACCTGCCTTACACAATGAGACAAACCATCCTTACGCAGTGAGACAAACCTGCCTTACGCAGTGAGATAAACCTGCCTTACACAGTGAGACAAACCTTCCTTACGCAGTGAGACAAACCTGCCTTACACAGTGATACAAACCTTCCTTGCGCAGTGAGACAAACCTGCCTTATGCAGTGAGACAAACGTGCCTTACACAGTGAGACCAATCTGCCTTACGCAGTGAGACAAACCTGCCTTACACAGTGAGACAAACCTGCCTTATGCAGTGAGACAAACCTCCCTTACGCAGTGAGACAAACCTGCCTTACGCAGTGAGACAAACCTGCCTTACGCAGTGAGACAAACCTGCCTTACGCTGTGAGACAAAACTGCCTTATGCTGTGAGACAAACCTGCCTTACGCAGTGAGACAAACCTGCATTACACAGCGAGACAAACCTGCCTTAAGCAGCGAGACAAAGCTGCCTAACGCACACAAGCCTGCCTTACCCAAAGAGACAAACCAGCCTTACGCAGTGAGATAAACCTGCCTTACACAGTGAGACAAACCATCCTTACGCAGTGAGACAAACCTGCCTTACACAGTGAGACAAACCTGCCTCATGCAGACAAGCCTGCTTTATACAGTGAGACAAACATGACTTACACAGTGAGACAAACTTGCCTTAGGGGGTGAGACAAACCTGCCTTACACAGACAAACCTGCCTTACACGGTGAGACAAACCAGCCTCACGCGGTGAGACTAACCTGCCTTACGAGGTCAGACAAACCTGCCTTACATAGTGAGACAAACCTGTCTTATGCGGTGAGACAAACCGGCCTTGTCCAGTGTGACAAACCTGCCTTACACAGTGAGACAAACCTGCCTTACGCGGTGAGACAAATCTGCCTCACGCAGTGAGATAAATCTGCCTTACACAGTGAAACAAACCCGCCTTACGCAGTGAGACAAACCTGCCTTATGCAGTGACACAAACCTGCCTTACACAGTGAGACATAACTGCCTTGGGCGGTGAGACAAACCTGCCTTACACAGTGAGACAAACCTGCCTTACACAGCGAGATAATCCTGCCTTGCACAGACAGAACTGCCTTACGCAGTTGGACAAACTTGCCTTACACAGACAAACCAGCCTTACGCAGTGAGATAAACCTGCCTTACACAATGAGACAAACCATCCTTACGCAGTGAGACAAACCTGCCTTACGCAGTGAGATAAACCTGCCTTACACAGTGAGACAAACCTTCCTTACGCAGTGAGACAAACCTGCCTTACACAGTGATACAAACCTTCCTTACGCAGTGAGACAAACCTGCCTTATGCAGTGAGACAAACGTGCCTTACACAGTGAGACCAATCTGCCTTACGCAGTGAGACAAACCTGCCTTACGCGGTGAGACAAAACTGCCTCACGCAGTGAGATAAATCTGCCTTACACAGTGAAACAAACCCGCCTTACGCAGTGAGACAAACCTGCCTTATGCAGTGACACAAACCTGCCTTACACAGTGAGACATATCTGCCTTGGGCGGTGAGACAAACCTGCCTTACACAGTGAGACAAACCTGCCTTACACAGCGAGATAATCCTGCCTTACACAGACAGAACTGCCTTACGCAGTTGGACAAACTTGCCTTACACAGACAAACCAGCCTTACGCAGTGAGATAAACCTGCCTTACACAATGAGACAAACCATCCTTACGCAGTGAGACAAACCTGCCTTACGCAGTGAGATAAACCTGCCTTACACAGTGAGACAAACCTTCCTTACGCAGTGAGACAAACCTGCCTTACACAGTGATACAAACCTTCCTTACGCAGTGAGACAAACCTGCCTTATGCAGTGAGACAAACGTGCCTTACACAGTGAGACCAATCTGCCTTACGCAGTGAGACAAACCTGCCTTACACAGTGAGACAAACCTGCCTTATGCAGTGAGACAAACCTCCCTTACGCAGTGAGACAAACCTGCCTTACGCAGTGAGACAAACCTGCCTTACGCAGTGAGACAAACCTGCCTTACGCTGTGAGACAAAACTGCCTTATGCTGTGAGACAAACCTGCCTTACGCAGTGAGACAAACCTGCATTACACAGCGAGACAAACCTGCCTTAAGCAGCGAGACAAAGCTGCCTAACGCACACAAGCCTGCCTTACCCAAAGAGACAAACCAGCCTTACGCAGTGAGATAAACCTGCCTTACACAGTGAGACAAACCATCCTTACGCAGTGAGACAAACCTGCCTTACACAGTGAGACAAACCTGCCTCATGCAGACAAGCCTGCTTTATACAGTGAGACAAACATGCCTTACGCAGTGAGACAAACCTGCCTTACACAGACGAACCTGCCTTACACAGTGAGACAAACTTTCCTTACGCAGTGAGACAAACCTGCCTTACGCAGTGAGACAAACCTGCCTTACGCAGTGAACAAACCTGCCTTACGCAGTGAGACAAACCTGCCTTACGCAGTGAGACAAACCTGCCTTATGTAGTGAGACAAACCTGCCTTACACAGTGAGACAAACCTTCCTCATGCAGTGAGACAAACATGCCTTTCGCAGTGAGAGAAAACAGCCTTACGCAGTGAGACAAAGCTGCCTTTCGCAGTGAGACAATCCTGACTTACGCAGTGAGACAAACCGGTCTTATACAGTGAGACAAACTTGCCTTACACAGTAAGACCAACCTGCCTTACACAGACAAACCTGCCTTACGCAGTTAGACAAACCTGCCTTACGCAGTGAGACAAACCTGCCTTACGCAGTGAGACAAACCTGCCTTACGCCGTGCGACAAACCTGTCTTACGCAGTGAGACAAACCTGCCTTACGCAGTGAGATAAACCTGCCTTACGCAGTGAGACAAACCTGCCTTACACAGACAGAACTGCCTTACGCCGTTGGACAAACCTGCGTTACACAGACAAACCTGCCTTACACAGTGAGACAAACCTGCCTAACAGAGTGAGACCAATCTTCCTTTCATAGTGAGACAAACCTGCCTTACACAGTGAGAAAAATCTGACTTACACAGTGAGACAAACATGACTTACACAGTGAGACAAACTTGCCTTAGGGGGTGAGACAAACCTGCCTTACACAGACAAACCTGCCTTACACGGTGAGACAAACCAGCCTCACGCGGTGAGACTAACATGCCTTACGTGGTCAGACAAACCTGCCTTACATAGTGAGACAAACCTGTCTTATGCGGTGAGACAAACCGGCCTTGTCCAGTGTGACAAACCTGCCTTACACAGTGAGACAAACCTGCCTTACGCGGTGAGACAAATCTGCCTCACGCAGTGAGATAAATCTGCCTTACACAGTGAAACAAACCCGCCTTACGCAGTGAGACAAACCTGCATATGCAGTGACACAAACCTGCCTTACACAGTGAGACATATCTGCCTTTGGCGGTGAGACAAACCTGCCTTACACAGTGAGACAAACCTGCCTTACACAGCGAGATAATCCTGCCTTACACAGACAGAACTGCCTTACGCAGTTGGACCAACTTGCCTTACACAGACAAACCAGCCTTACGCAGTGAGATAAACCTGCCTGACACAATGAGACAAACCATCCTTACGCAGTGAGACAAACCTGCCTTACGCAGTGAGATAAACCTGACTTACACAGTGAGACAAACCTTCCTTACGCAGTGAGACAAACCTGCCTTACACAGTGATACAAACCTTCCTTACGCAGTGAGACAAACCTGCCTTACGCAGTGAGACAAACCTGCCTTACGCTGTGAGACAAAACTGCCTTATGCTGAGAGACAAACCTGCCTTACGCAGTGAGACAAACCTGCATTACACAGCGAGACAAACCGGCCTTAAACAGCGAGACAAAGCTGCCTAATGCACACAAGCCTGCCTTACCCAAAGAGACAAACCAGCCTTACGCAGTGAGATAAACCTGCCTTACACAGTGAGACAAACCATCCTTACGCAGTGAGACAAACCTGCCTTACGCAGTGAGACAAACCTGCCGTACACAGTGAGACAAACCTTCCTTACGCAGTGAGACAAACCGGCCTTACACAGCGATACAAACCTTCCTTACGCAGTGAGACAAACCTGCCTTACGCAGAGAAACCTGCCTTACACAGACAAACCTGCCTTACACAGTGAGACAAACCTGCCTTACACAGCGAGACAAACCTGCCTTACGCAGTGAGACAAACCTGCATTACACAGACAAACCTGCCTTACACAGTGAGACAAACCTGCATTACACAGCGAGACAAACACGCCTTACGCAGCGAGACAAAGCTGCCTAATGCACACAAGCCTGCCTTACCCAAAGAGACAAACCTGCCTTACGCAGTGAGACAAACCTGCCTTTCGCAGTGAGACAAACCTGCCTTACGCAGTGAGACAAACCTGCCTTACGCAGTGAGACAAGCCTGCCTTAGGCAGTGAGACAAACTTGCCTAACGCGGCGAGACAACCCTGCCTTACACAGAGAGACAAACCTTCCTTACGCAGTGAGACAAACCTGCATTGCGCAGTGAGAGAAACCTGCCTTACACAGTGAGACAAACCTGCCTTACGCAGCGAGACAAACCTGACTTACACAGAGAAAACTGCCTTACGCAGTGAGACAAACCTGCCTTACGCAGTGAGACAAACCTGCGTTACACAGACAAAACTGCCTTATGCAGTGAGACAAATCTGCTTTACGCAGTGAGACAAACATGCCTTACGCAGTGAGACAAACATGCCTTACGCAGTGAGACAAACCTGCATTACACAGCGAGACAAACCTGCCTTAAGCAGCGAGACAAAGCTGCCTAACGCACACAAGCCTGCCTTACCCAAAGAGACAAACCAGCCTTACGCAGTGAGATAAACCTGCCTTACACAGTGAGACAAACCATCCTTACGCAGTGAGACAAACCTGCCTTACACAGTGAGACAAACCTGCCTCATGCAGACAAGCCTGCTTTATACAGTGAGACAAACATGCCTTACGCAGTGAGACAAACCTGCCTTACACAGACGAACCTGCCTTACACAGTGAGACAAACTTTCCTTACGCAGTGAGACAAACCTGCCTTACGCAGTGAGACAAACCTGCCTTACGCAGTGAACAAACCTGCCTTACGCAGTGAACAAACCTGCCTTACGCAGTGAGACAAACCTGCCTTACGCAGTGAGACAAACCTGCCTTATGTAGTGAGACAAACCTGCCTTACACAGTGAGACAAACCTTCCTCATGCAGTGAGACAAACATGCCTTTCGCAGTGAGAGAAAACAGCCTTACGCAGTGAGACAAAGCTGCCTTACGCAGTGAGACAATCCTGACTTACGCAGTGAGACAAACCGGTCTTATACAGTGAGACAAACTTGCCTTACACAGTAAGACCAACCTGCCTTACACAGACAAAACTGCCTTACGCAGTGAGACAAACCTGCCTTACGCAGTTAGACAAACCTGCCTTACGCAGTGAGACAAACCTGCCTTACGCAGTGAGACAAACCTGCCTTACGCCGTGCGACAAACCTGTCTTACGCAGTGAGACAAACCTGCCTTACGCAGTGAGACAAACCTGCCTTACGCAGTGAGACAAACCTGCCTTACACAGACAGAACTGCCTTACGCCGTTGGACAAACCTGCGTTACACAGACAAACCTGCCTTACACAGTGAGACAAACCTGCCTAACAGAGTGAGACCAATCTTCCTTTCATAGTGAGACAACCTGCCTTACACAGTGAGAAAAATCTGACTTACACAGTGAGACAAACATGACTTACACAGTGAGACAAACTTGCCTTAGGGGGTGAGACAAACCTGCCTTACACAGACAAACCTGCCTTACACGGTGAGACAAACCAGCCTCACGCGGTGAGACTAACCTGCCTTACGTGGTCAGACAAACCTGCCTTACATAGTGAGACAAACCTGTCTTATGCGGTGAGACAAACCGGCCTTGTCCAGTGTGACAAACCTGCCTTACACAGTGAGACAAACCTGCCTTACGCGGTGAGACAAATCTGCCTCACGCAGTGAGATAAATCTGCCTTACACAGTGAAACAAACCCGCCTTACGCAGTGAGACAAACCTGCATATGCAGTGACACAAACCTGCCTTGCACAGTGAGACATATCTGCCTTGGGCGGTGAGACAAACCTGCCTTACACAGTGAGACAAACCTGCCTTACACAGCGAGATAATCCTGCCTTACACAGACAGAACTGCCTTACGCAGTTGGACAAACTTGCCTTACACAGACAAACCAGCCTTACGCAGTGAGATAAACCTGCCTGACACAATGAGACAAACCATCCTTACGCAGTGAGACAAACCTGCCTTACGCAGTGAGATAAACCTGCCTTACACAGTGAGACAAACCTTCCTTACGCAGTGAGACAAACCTGCCTTACACAGTGATACAAACCTTCCTTACGCAGTGAGACAAACCTGCCTTACGCAGTGAGACAAACCTGCCTTACGCTGTGAGACAAAACTGCCTTATGCTGTGAGACAAACCTGCCTTACGCAGTGAGACAAACCTGCATTACACAGCGAGACAAACCTGCCTTTAACAGCGAGACAAAGCTGCCTAATGCACACAAGCCTGCCTTACCCAAAGAGACAAACCAGCCTTACGCAGTGAGATAAACCTGCCTTACACAGTGAGACAAACCAACCTTACGCAGTGAGACAAACCTGCCTTACGCAGTGAGACAAACCTGCCGTACACAGTGAGACAAACCTTCCTTACGCAGTGAGACAAACCTGCCTTACGCAGAGAAACCTGCCTTACACAGACAAACCTGCCTTACACAGTGAGACAAACCTGCCTTACACAGCGAGACAAACACGCCTTACGCAGCGAGACAAAGCTGCCTAATGCACACAAGCCTGCCTTACCCAAAGAGACAAACCTGCCTTACGCCGTGCGACAAACCTGTCTTACGCAGTGCGACAAACCTGCCTTACGCAGTGAGACAAACCTGCCTTACGCAGTGAGACAAACCTGCCTTACACAGACAGAACTGCCTTACGCCGTTGGACAAACTTGCGTTACACAGACAAACCTGCCTTACACAGTGAGACAAACCTGCCTAACAGAGTGAGACCAATCTTCCTTTCATAGTGAGACAAACCTGCCTTACACAGTGAGAAAAATCTGACTTACACAGTGAGACAAACATGACTTACACAGTGAGACAAACTTGCCTTAGGGGGTGAGACAAACCTGCCTTACACAGACAAACCTGCCTTACACGGTGAGACAAACCAGCCTCACGCGGTGAGACTAACCTGCCTTACGTGGTCAGACAAACCTGCCTTACATAGTGAGACAAACCTGTCTTATGCGGTGAGACAAACCGGCCTTGTCCAGTGTGACAAACCTGCCTTACACAGTGAGACAAACCTGCCTTACGCGGTGAGACAAATCTGCCTCACGCAGTGAGATAAATCTGCCTTACACAGTGAAACAAACCCGCCTTACGCAGGTGAGACAAACCTGCATATGCAGTGACACAAACCTGCCTTACACAGTGAGACATATCTGCCTTGGGCGGTGAGACAAACCTGGCTTACACAGTGAGACAAACCTGCCTTACACAGCGAGATAATCCTGCCTTACACAGACAGAACTGCCTTACGCAGTTGGACCAACTTGCATTACACAGACAAACCAGCCTTACGCAGTGAGATAAACCTGCCTGACACAATGAGACAAACCATCCTTACGCAGTGAGACAAACCTGCCTTACGCAGTGAGATAAACCTGCCTTACACAGTGAGACAAACCTTCCTTACGCAGTGAGACAAACCTGCCTTACACAGTGATACAAACCTTCCTTACGCAGTGAGACAAACCTGCCTTACGCAGTGAGACAAACCTGCCTTACGCTGTGAGACAAAACTGCCTTATGCTGTGAGACAAACCTGCCTTACGCAGTGAGACAAACCTGCATTACACAGCAAGACAAACCTGCCTTAAACAGCGAGACAAAGCTGCCTAATGCACACAAGCCTGCCTTACCCAAAGAGACAAACCAGCCTTACGCAGTGAGATAAACCTGCCTTACACAGTGAGACAAACCATCCTTACGCAGTGAGACAAGCCTGCCTTAGGCAGTGAGACAAACTTGCCTAACGCGGCGAGACAACCCTGCCTTACACAGAGAGACAAACCTTCCTTACGCAGTGAGACAAACCTGCATTGCGCAGTGAGACAAACCTGCCTTACACAGTGAGACAAACCTGCCTTACGCAGCGAGACAAACCTGACTTACACAGAGAAAACTGCCTTACGCAGTGAGACAAACCTGCCTTAGGCAGTAAGACCAACCTGCGTTACACAGACAAAACTGCCTTATGCAGTGAGACAAATCTGCTTTACGCAGTGAGACAAACATGCCCTACGCAGTGAGACAAACATGCCTTACGCAGTTAGACAAACTTGCCTTACGTAGTGAGACAAATCTGCCTTACACAGTGAGACAAACCCGCCTTACACAGTGAGACAAAACTTCCTTACACAGTGAGACAAACCTGCCTTACTTAGTGAGACAAACCTGCCTTACGCAGTGAGACAAACCTGACTTACCCAGTGAGACAAACCTTCCTCATGCAGACAAGCCTGCCTTATACAGTGAGACAAACCTACCTCACGCAGTGAGACAAACCTGCCATACGCAGTGAGACATCCTGCCTTACCCAGTGAGACAAACCTTCCTCATGCAGACAAGCCTGCCTTACACAGTGAGACAAACCTGCCTTACGCAGGGAGACAAACCTGCCCTACGCAGTGTGACAAACCTGCCTCACACAGTGACACAAAACTGCCTTACACAGACAGAACTGCCTTACACAGTGAGAAAAACCTGCCTTACACAGTGAGACAAACCTGCCTCATGCAGACAAGCCTGCTTTATACAGTGAGACAAACATGCCTTATGCAGTGAGACAAACATGCCTTACACAGACAAACCTGCCGTACACAGTGAGACAAACTTTCCTTACTCAGTGAGACAAACCTGCCTAACGCATTGAGACAAACCTGCCTTACGCAGTGAGACAAACCTGCCTTACGCAGTGAGACAAACCTGCCTTACGCAGTGAGACAAACCTGCCTTACGCAGTGAGACAAACCTGCCTTACACAGACAGAACTGCCTTAAGCAGTTGGACAAACCTGCCTTACATAGACAAACCTGCCTTACACAGTGAGACAAACCTGCCTAACAGAGTGAGACAAACCTTCCTTACATAGTGAGACAAACCTGCCTTACACAGTGAGACAAACCTGACTTACACAGTGAGACAAACATGACTTACACAGTGATATAAACCTTCCTTACGCAGTGAGACAAACCTGCCTTACGCAGTGAGACAAACCTGCCTTTGACAGTGAGACAAACCTTCCTAACGCAGTGAGACAAACCTGCCTTACGCAGTGAGACAAACCTGCCTTACACAGTGAGACAAACCTTCCTCACGCAGCGAGACAAACCTGCCTTACGCAGTGAGACAAACCTGCCTACACAGACAAACCTGCCTTACACAGTGAGACAAACCTGCCTTACGCTGTGAGACAAAACTGCCTTATGCTGTGAGACAAACCTGCCTTACGCAGTGAGACAAACCTGCATTACACAGCGAGACAAACCTGCCTTAAACAGCGAGACAAAGCTGCCTAATGCACACAAGCCTGCCTTACCCAAAGAGACAAACCAGCCTTACGCAGTGAGATAAACCTGCCTTACACAGTGAGACAAACCATCCTTACGCAGTGAGACAAACCTGCCTTACGCAGTGAGACAAACCTGCCGTACACAGTGAGACAAACCTTCCTTACGCAGTGAGACAAACCGGCCTTACACAGCGATACAAACCTTCCTTACGCAGTGAGACAAACCTGCCTTACGCAGAGAAACCTGCCTTACACAGACAAACCTGCCTTACACAGTGAGACAAACCTGCCTTACACAGCGAGACAAACCTGCCTTACGCAGTGAGACAAACCTGCATTACACAGCGAGACAAACACGCCTTACGCAGCGAGACAAAGCTGCCTAATGCACACAAGCCTGCCTTACCCAAAGAGACAAACCTGCCTTACGCAGTGAGACAAACCTGCCTTTCGCAGTGAGACAAACCTGCCTTACGCAGTGAGACAAACCTGCCTTACGCAGTGAGACAAGCCTGCCTTAGGCAGTGAGACAAACTTGCCTAACGCGGCGAGACAACCCTGCCTTACACAGAGAGACAAACCTTCCTTACGCAGTGAGACAAACCTGCATTGCGCAGTGAGACAAACCTGCCTTACACAGTGAGACAAACCTGCCTTACGCAGCGAGACAAACCTGACTTACACAGAGAAAACTGCCTTACGCAGTGAGACAAACCTGCCTTAGGCAGTAAGACCAACCTGCGTTACACAGACAAAACTGCCTTATGCAGTGAGACAAATCTGCTTTACGCAGTGAGACAAACATGCCTTACGCAGTGAGACAAACATGCCTTACGCAGTTAGACAAACTTGCCTTACGTAGTGAGACAAATCTGCCTTACACAGTGAGACAAACCCGCCTTACACAGTGAGACAAAACTTCCTTACACAGTGAGACAAACCTGCCTTACTTAGTGAGACAAACCTGCCTTACGCAGTGAGACAAACCTGACTTACCCAGTGAGACAAACCTTCCTCATGCAGACAAGCCTGCCTTATACAGTGAGACAAACCTACCTCACGCAGTGAGACAAACCTGCCATACGCAGTGAGACATCCTGCCTTACCCAGTGAGACAAACCTTCCTCATGCAGACAAGCCTGCCTTACACAGTGAGACAAACCTGCCTTACGCAGGGAGACAAACCTGCCCTACGCAGTGTGACAAACCTGCCTCACACAGTGACACAAAACTGCCTTACACAGACAGAACTGCCTTACACAGTGAGAAAAACCTGCCTTACACAGTGAGACAAACCTGCCTCATGCAGACAAGCCTGCTTTATACAGTGAGACAAACATGCCTTATGCAGTGAGACAAACATGCCTTACACAGACAAACCTGCCTTACACAGTGAGACAAACTTTCCTTACTCAGTGAGACAAACCTGCCTAACGCATTGAGACAAACCTGCCTTACGCAGTGAGACAAACCTGCCTTACGCAGTGAGACAAACCTGCCTTACGCAGTGAGACAAACCTGCCTTACGCAGTGAGACAAACCTGCCTTACGCAGTGAGACAAACCTGCCTTACACAGACAGAAGTGCCTTAAGCAGTTGGACAAACCTGCCTTACATAGACAAACCTGCCTTACACAGTGAGACAAACCTGCCTAACAGAGTGAGACAAACCTTCCTTACATAGTGAGACAAACCTGCCTTACACAGTGAGACAAACCTGACTTACACAGTGAGACAAACATGACTTACACAGTGATATAAACCTTCCTTACGCAGTGAGACAAACCTGCCTTACGCAGTGAGACAAACCTGCCTTTGACAGTGAGACAAACCTTCCTAACGCAGTGAGACAAACCTGCCTTACGCAGTGAGACAAACCTGCCTTACACAGTGAGACAAACCTTCCTCACGCAGCGAGACAAACCTGCCTTACGCAGTGAGACAAACCTGCCTACACAGACAAACCTGCCTTACACAGTGAGACAAACCTGCCTTACGCTGTGAGACAAAACTGCCTTATGCTGTGAGACAAACCTGCCTTACGCAGTGAGACAAACCTGCATTACACAGCGAGACAAACCTGCCTTAAACAGCGAGACAAAGCTGCCTAATGCACACAAGCCTGCCTTACCCAAAGAGACAAACCAGCCTTACGCAGTGAGATAAACCTGCCTTACACAGTGAGACAAACCATCCTTACGCAGTGAGACAAACCTGCCTTACGCAGTGAGACAAACCTGCCGTACACAGTGAGACAAACCTTCCTTACTCAGTGAGACAAACCGGCCTTACACAGCGATACAAACCTTCCTTATGCAGTGAGACAAACCTGCCTTACGCAGAGAAACCTGCCTTACACAGACAAATCTGCCTTACACAGTGAGACAAACCTGCCTTACACAGCGAGACAAACCTGCCTTACGCAGTGAGACAAACCTGCATTACACAGCGAGACAAACACGCCTTACGCAGCGAGACAAAGCTGCCTAATGCACACAAGCCTGCCTTACCCAAAGAGACAAACCTGCCTTACGCAGTGAGACAAACCTGCCTTTCGCAGTGAGACAAACCTGCCTTACGCAGTGAGACAAACCTGCCTTACGCAGTGAGACAAGCCTGCCTTAGGCAGTGAGACAAACTTGCCTAACGCGGCGAGACAACCCTGCCTTACACAGAGAGACAAACCTTCCTTACGCAGTGAGACAAACCTGCATTGCGCAGTGAGACAAACCTGCCTTACACAGTGAGACAAACCTGCCTTACGCAGCGAGACAAACCTGACTTACACAGAGAAAACTGCCTTACGCAGTGAGACAAACCTGCCTTAGGCAGTAAGACCAACCTGCGTTACACAGACAAAACTGCCTTATGCAGTGAGACAAATCTGCTTTACGCAGTGAGACAAACATGCCTTACGCAGTGAGACAAACATGCCTTACGCAGTTAGACAAACTTGCCTTACGTAGTGAGACAAATCTGCCTTACACAGTGAGACAAACCCGCCTTACACAGTGAGACAAAACTTCCTTACACAGTGAGACAAACCTGCCTTACTTAGTGAGACAAACCTGCCTTACGCAGTGAGACAAACCTGACTTACCCAGTGAGACAAACCTTCCTCATGCAGACAAGCCTGCCTTATACAGTGAGACAAACCTACCTCACGCAGTGAGACAAACCTGCCATACGCAGTGAGACATCCTGCCTTACCCAGTGAGACAAACCTTCCTCATGCAGACAAGCCTGCCTTACACAGTGAGACAAACCTGCCTTACGCAGGGAGACAAACCTGCCCTACGCAGTGTGACAAACCTGCCTCACACAGTGACACAAAACTGCCTTACACAGACAGAACTGCCTTACACAGTGAGAAAAACCTGCCTTACACAGTGAGACAAACCTGCCTCATGCAGACAAGCCTGCTTTATACAGTGAGACAAACATGCCTTATGCAGTGAGACAAACATGCCTTACACAGACAAACCTGCCTTACACAGTGAGACAAACTTTCCTTACTCAGTGAGACAAACCTGCCTAACGCATTGAGACAAACCTGCCTTACGCAGTGAGACAAACCTGCCTTACGCAGTGAGACAAACCTGCCTTACGCAGTGAGACAAACCTGCCTTACGCAGTGAGACAAACCTGCCTTACACAGACAGAACTGCCTTAAGCAGTTGGACAAACCTGCCTTACATAGACAAACCTGCCTTACACAGTGAGACAAACCTGCCTAACAGAGTGAGACAAACCTTCCTTACATAGTGAGACAAACCTGCCTTACACAGTGAGACAAACCTGACTTACACAGTGAGACAAACATGACTTACACAGTGATATAAACCTTCCTTACGCAGTGAGACAAACCTGCCTTACGCAGTGAGACAAACCTGCCTTTGACAGTGAGACAAACCTTCCTAACGCAGTGAGACAAACCTGCCTTACGCAGTGAGACAAACCTGCCTTACACAGTGAGACAAACCTTCCTCACGCAGCGAGACAAACCTGCCTTACGCAGTGAGACAAACCTGCCTACACAGAAAAACCTGCCTTACACAGTGAGACAAACCTGCCTTACGCAGTGAGACAAACCTGCCTTATACAGTGAGACAAACCTGCAATAAACAGCGAGACAAAACTGTCTTACGCAGACAAACCTGCCTTACACAGACAAATCTGCCTTACACAGTGAGACAAACCTGCCTTACTCAGCGAGACAAACCTGCCTCACGCAGAAAAACCTCCCTTACACAGTGAGACAAACCTGCCTTACGCAGTGAGACAAACCTGCATTACACAGCGAGATAATCCTGCCTTACATAGTGAGACAAAACTTTCTTACACAGTGAGACAAACCTGCCTCACACAGTGAGGCAAACCTTCCTTACACAGTGAGGCAAACCTTCCTTACACAGTGAGGCAAACCTTCCTTACACAGTGAGACAAACCTTCCTTACACAGTGAGACAAACATGCCTTACACAGTGAGACAAACCTGCCTTACACAGTGAGACAAACCAGCCTCACGCAGCGAGACAAACGTGCCTTACACAGTGAGACAAAGCTGCCTCACACAGTGAGACAAACCTGCCTTACACAGACAGAACATCCTTACGCAGTTGGACAAACCTGCCTTACACAGACAAACCTGCCTTACTAATGTGAGACAAACCTGCCTTATGAAGTGAGACAAACCTGCCTTACACAGTGAGACAAAGCTGACTTACACAGTGAGACAACCCTGCTTTAGGGGGTGAGACAAACGTGCCTTACACAGAAAAACCTGCCTGACACAGTGAGACAAACCATCCTTGCACAGTGAAACAAATCTTCCTTACACAGTGAGACAAACCTGCCTCACACAGTGAGACAAACCTGCCTTACGCAGTGAGACAAACCTGCCTTACACTGTGAGACAAACCTGCCTTACGCTGTGAGGCAAACCTGCCTTACGCAGTGAGAAAAACCTGCATTACACAGCGAGACAAACCTGCCTTAAGCAGCGAGACAAAGCTGCCTAATGCACATAAGCCTGCCTTACCCAAAGAGACAAACCAGCCTTACGCAGTGAGATAAACCTGCCTGACACAGTGAGACAAACCATCCTTACGCAGTGAGACAAACCTGCCTTACGCAGTGAGACAAACCTGCCTTACACAGTGAGACAAACCTTCCTTACGCAGTGAGACAAACCTGCCTTACACAGCGATACAAACCTTCCTTACGCTGTGAGACAAACCTGCCTTACGCAGAGAAACCTGCCTTACACAGACAAACCTGCCTTACACAGTGAGACAAACCTGCCTTACACAGCGAGACAAATCTGCCTTACGCAGCGAGACAAACCTGCATTACACAGCGAGACAAACCTGCATTACACAGCGAGACAAACCCGCCTTACGCAGCGAGACAAAGCTGCCTAATGCACACAAGCCTGCCTTACCCAAAGAGACAAACCTGCCTTACGCAGTGAGACAAACCTGCCTTACGCAGTGAGACAAACCTGCCTTAGGCAGTGAGACAAACTTGCCTTACGCGGCGAGACAACCCTGCCTTACACAGTGAGACAAACCTTCCTTACGCAGTGAGACAAACCTGCCTTGCGCAGTTAGACAAACCTGCCTTACACAGTGAGACAAACCTTCCTAACGCAGCGAGACAAACCTGACTTACACATAGAAAACTGCCTTACGCAGTGAGACAATCCTGCCTTAGGCAGTAAGACCAACCTGCGTTACGCAGACAAAACTGCCTTATGCAGTGAGACAAACCTGCCTTACGCAGTGAGACAAACATGCCTTACGCAGTTAGACAAACCTGCCTTACGCAGTGAGACAAACCTGCCTTACACAGTGAGACAAAACTTCCTTACACAGTGAGACAAACCTGCCTTACTTAGTGAGACAAACCTGCCTTACGCAGTGAGACAAACCTGCCTTACCCAGTGAGACAAACCTTCCTCCTGCAGACAAGCCTGCCTTATACAGTGAGACAAACCTGCGTCACGCAGTGAGACAAACCTGCCTTACGCAGTGAGACATCCTGCCTTACGCAGTGAGACAAACCTTCCTCATGCAGACAAGCCTGCCTTATACAGTGAGACAAACCTGCCTTACGCAGTGAGACAAACCTGCCTTACGCAGTGAGACAAACCTGCCTTACGCAGTGTGACAAACCTGCCTCACGCAGTGACACAAACCTGCCTTACACAGACAGAACTGCCTTACACAGTGAGAAAAACCTGCCTTACAGTGAGACAAACCTGCCTCATGCAGACAAGCCTGCTTTATACAGTGAGACAAACATGCCTTACGCAGTGAGACAAATCTGCCTTACACAGACGAACCTGCCTTACACAGTGAGACAAACTTTCCTTACGCAGTGAGACAAACCTGCCTTACGCAGTGAGACAAACCTGCCTTACGCAGTGAGACAAACCTGCCTTACGCAGTGAGACAAACCTGCCTTACGCAGTGAGACAAACCTGCCTTATGCAGTGAGACAAACCTGCCTTACACAGGGAGACAAACCTTCCTTACTCAGTGAGACAAACCTGCCTTACGCAGTGAGAGAAACCAGCCTTATGCAGTGAGACAAACCTGCCATACGCAGTGAGACATCCTGCCTTACCCAGTGAGACAAACCTTCCTCATGCGGACAAGCCTGCCTTACACAGTGAGACAAACCTGCCTTACGCAGGAAGACAAACCTGCCCTACGCAGTGTGACAAACCTGCCTCACACAGTGACACAAACCTGCCTTACACAGACAGAACTGCCTTACACAGTGAGAAAAACCTGCCTTACAGTGAGACAAACCTGCCTCATGCAGACAAGCCTGCTTTATACAGTGAGACAAACATGCCTTATGCAGTGAGACAAACCTGCCTTACAAAGACAAACCTGTCTTATACAGTGAGACAAACATTCCTTACTCAGTGAGACAAACCTGCCTTGCGCAGTGAGACAAACCATCCTTACGCAGTGAGACAAACCTGCCTTGCACAGATAACCCTGGATTATGCAGTGAGACAAACCTGCCTTACGCAGTGAGACAAACCTGCCTTTCACAGTGAAACATACCTGCCTTACGCAGTGAGACAAACCAGCCTTACACAGTGACACAAACCTGCCTTACCCAGTGAGACAAACCAGCCTTACACAGTGAGACAAACCTGCCTTCGCGGTGAGACAAACCTGCCTTACACAGCGAGACAAACCTGCCTCACGCAGACAAACCAGCCTTACACAGTGAGACAAACCTTCCTTACGCAGTGAGACAAACCTGCCTTATGCAGTGAGACAAACCTGCCTTACGCAGTGAGACAAACCTGCCTTACGCAGTGAGACAAACCTGCCTTACGCAGTGAGACAAACCTTCCTTACACAGCGAATCAAACCTGCCTTACGCAGTTGAGACAAACCTGCCTTACACAGTGAGACAAACCTGCCTTGCACAAACAAACGTGCCTTACGCAGTGAGACAAAACTGCCTTACACAGTGAGACAAACCTGCCTTACACAGACAGAACATCCTTACGCAGTTGGACAAACCTGCCTTACACAGACAAACCTGCCTTACGCAGTGAGACTAACCTGCCTTACGCAGTGCGACAAACCTGTCTTACGCAGTGAGACAAACCGGCCTTACGCAGTGAGACAAACCTGCCTTACGCAGTGAGACAAACTTGCCTTACGCAGTGAGACAAACCTGCCTTACACAGACAGAACTGCCTTACGCCGTTGGACAAACCTGCGTTACACAGAATAACCTGCCTTACACAGTGAGACAAATCTTCCTTACATAGTGAGACAAACCTGCCTTACACAGAGAGAAAAATCTGACTTACACAGTGAGACAAACATGACTTACACAGTGAGACAAACTTGCCTTAGGGGGTGAGACAAACCTGCCTTACACAGACAAACCTGCCTTACACGGTGAGACAAACCAGCCTCACGCGGTGAGACTAACCTGCCTTACGTGGTCAGACAAACCTGCCTTACATAGTGAGACAAACCTGTCTTATGCGGTGAGACAAACCGGCCTTGTCCAGTGTGACAAACCTGCCTTACACAGTGAGACAAACCTGCCTCATGCAGACAAGCCTGCTTTATACAGTGAGACAAACATGACTTACACAGTGAGACAAACTTGCCTTAGGGGGTGAGACAAACCTGCCTTACACAGACAAACCTGACTTACACGGTGAGACAAACCAGCCTCACGCGGTGAGACTAACCTGCCTTACGAGGTCAGACAAACCTGCCTTACATAGTGAGACAAACCTGTCTTACGCAGTGAGACAAACCTGCCTTACACAGTGAGACAAACCTTCCTTACGCAGTGAGACAAACCTGCCTTACACAGCGATACAAACCTTCCTTACGCTGTGAGACAAACCTGCCTTACGCAGAGAAACCTGCCTTACACAGACAAACCTGCATTACACAGCGAGACAAACCTGCCTTACGCAGTGAGACAAACCTGCATTACACAGTGAGACAAACCTGCCTTAGGCAGTGAGACAAACTTGCCTTACGCGGCGAGACAACCCTGCCTTACACAGTGAGACAAACCTTCCTTACGCAGTGAGACAAACCTGCCTTGCGCAGTTAGACAAACCTGCCTTACACAGTGAGACAAACCTTCCTAACGCAGCGAGACAAACCTGACTTACACATAGAAAACTGACTTACGCAGTGAGACAATCCTGCCTTAGGCAGTAAGACCAACCTGCGTTACGCAGACAAAACTGCCTTATGCAGTGAGACAAACCTGCCTTACGCAGTGAGACAAACATGCCTTACGCAGTTAAACAAACCTGCCTTACGCAGTTAAACAAACCTGCCTTACGCAGTGAGACAAACCTGCCTTACACAGTGAGACAAACCCGCCTTACACAGTGAGACAAAACTTCCTTACACAGTGAGACAAACCTGCCTTACTTAGTGAGACAAACCTGCCTTACACAGTGAGACAAACCTGCCTTACCCAGTGAGACAAACCTTCCTCATGCAGACAAGCCTGCCTTATACAGTGAGACAAACCTGCCTTACCCAGTGAGACAAACCTTCCTCATGCAGACAAGCCTGCCTTATACAGTGAGACAAACCTGCCTTACGCAGTGAGACAAACCTGCCTTACGCAGTGTGACAAACCTGCCTCACACAGTGACACAAACCAGCCTTACACAGACAGAACTGCCTTACACAGTGAGAAAAACCTGCCTTACACAGTGAGACAAACCTGCCTCATGCAGACAAGCCTGCTTTATACAGTGAGACAAACATGCCTTACGCATTGAGACAAACCTGCCTTACACAGACGAACCTGCCTTACACAGTGAGATAAACTTTCCTTACGCAGTGAGACAAACCTACCTTACGCAGTGAGACAAACCTGCCTTACGCAGTGAACAAACCTGCCTTACGCAGTGAGACAAACCTGCCTTACGCAGTGAGACAAACCTGCCTTATGCAGTGAGACAAACCTGCCTTACACAGTGAGACAAACCTTCCTCATGCAGTGAGACAAACATGCCTTACGCAGTGAGAGAAACCAGCCTTACGCAGTGAGACAAAGCTGCCTTATGCAGTGAGACAATCCTGACTTACGCAGTGAGACAAACCGGTCTTATACAGTGAGACAAACTTGCCTTACACAGTAAGACCAACCTGCCTTACACAGACAAAACTGCCTTACGCAGTGAGACAAACCTGCCTTACGCAGTTAGACAAACCTGCCTTACGCAGTGAGACAAACCTGCCTTACGCAGTGAGACAAACCTGCCTTACGCAGTGAGACAAACCTGCCTTACGCAGTGCGACAAACCTGTCTTACGCAGTGAGACAAACCTGCCTTACGCACGGAGACAAACCTGCCTTACGCAGTGAGACAAACCTGCCTTACGCAGTGAGACAAACCTGCCTTACACAGACAGAACTGCCTTACGCCGTTGGACAAACCTGCGTTACACAGACAAACCTGCCTTACACAGTGAGACAAACCTGCCTAACAGAGTGAGACAAATCTTCCTTACATAGTGAGACAAACCTGCCTTACACAGTGAGAAAAATCTGACTTACACAGTGAGACAAACATGACTTACACAGTGAGACAAACTTGCCTTAGGGGGTGAGACAAATCTGCCTTACACAGACAAACCTGCCTTACACGGTGAGACAAACCAGCCTCACGCGGTGAGACTAACCTGCCATACGAGGTCAGACAAACCTGCCTTACATAGTGAGACAAACCTGTCTTATGCGGTGAGACAATCCGGCCTTGTCCAGTGTGACAAACCTGCCTTACACAGTGAGACAAACCTGCCTTACGCGGTGAGACAAATCTGCCTCACGCAGTGAGATAAATCTGCCTTACACAGTGAAACAAACCCGCCTTACGCAGTGAGACAAACCTGCCTTATGCAGTGACACAAACCTGCCTTACACAGTGAGACATAACTGCCTTGGGCGGTGAGACAAACCTGCATTACACAGTGAGACAAACCTGCCTTACACAGCGAGATAATCCTGCCTTACACAGACAGAACTGCCTTACGCAGTTGGACAAACTTGCCTTACACAGACAAACCAGCCTTACGCAGTGAGATAAACCTGCCTTACACAATGAGACAAACCATCCTTACGCAGTGAGACAAACCTGCCTTACGCAGTGAGATAAACCTGCCTTACACAGTGAGACAAACCTTCCTTACGCAGTGAGACAAACCTGCCTTACACAGTGATACAAACCTTCCTTACGCAGTGAGACAAACCTGCCTTATGCAGTGAGACAAACGTGCCTTACACAGTGAGACCAATCTGCCTTACGCAGTGAGACAAACCTGCCTTACGCGGTGAGACAAATCTGCCTCACGCAGTGAGATAAATCTGCCTTACACAGTGAAACAAACCCGCCTTACGCAGTGAGACAAACCTGCCTTATGCAGTGACACAAACCTGCCTTACACAGTGAGACATAACTGCCTTGGGCGGTGAGACAAACCTGCCTTACACAGTGAGACAAACCTGCCTTACACAGCGAGATAATCCTGCCTTACACAGACAGAACTGCCTTACGCAGTTGGACAAACTTGCCTTACACAGACAAACCAGCCTTACGCAGTGAGATAAACCTGCCTTACACAATGAGACAAACCATCCTTACGCAGTGAGACAAACCTGCCTTACGCAGTGAGATAAACCTGCCTTACACAGTGAGACAAACCTTCCTTACGCAGTGAGACAAACCTGCCTTACACAGTGATACAAACCTTCCTTGCGCAGTGAGACAAACCTGCCTTATGCAGTGAGACAAACGTGCCTTACACAGTGAGACCAATCTGCCTTACGCAGTGAGACAAACCTGCCTTACACAGTGAGACAAACCTGCCTTATGCAGTGAGACAAACCTCCCTTACGCAGTGAGACAAACCTGCCTTACGCAGTGAGACAAACCTGCCTTACGCAGTGAGACAAACCTGCCTTACGCTGTGAGACAAAACTGCCTTATGCTGTGAGACAAACCTGCCTTACGCAGTGAGACAAACCTGCATTACACAGCGAGACAAACCTGCCTTAAGCAGCGAGACAAAGCTGCCTAACGCACACAAGCCTGCCTTACCCAAAGAGACAAACCAGCCTTACGCAGTGAGATAAACCTGCCTTACACAGTGAGACAAACCATCCTTACGCAGTGAGACAAACCTGCCTTACACAGTGAGACAAACCTGCCTCATGCAGACAAGCCTGCTTTATACAGTGAGACAAACATGACTTACACAGTGAGACAAACTTGCCTTAGGGGGTGAGACAAACCTGCCTTACACAGACAAACCTGCCTTACACGGTGAGACAAACCAGCCTCACGCGGTGAGACTAACCTGCCTTACGAGGTCAGACAAACCTGCCTTACATAGTGAGACAAACCTGTCTTATGCGGTGAGACAAACCGGCCTTGTCCAGTGTGACAAACCTGCCTTACACAGTGAGACAAACCTGCCTTACGCGGTGAGACAAATCTGCCTCACGCAGTGAGATAAATCTGCCTTACACAGTGAAACAAACCCGCCTTACGCAGTGAGACAAACCTGCCTTATGCAGTGACACAAACCTGCCTTACACAGTGAGACATAACTGCCTTGGGCGGTGAGACAAACCTGCCTTACACAGTGAGACAAACCTGCCTTACACAGCGAGATAATCCTGCCTTGCACAGACAGAACTGCCTTACGCAGTTGGACAAACTTGCCTTACACAGACAAACCAGCCTTACGCAGTGAGATAAACCTGCCTTACACAATGAGACAAACCATCCTTACGCAGTGAGACAAACCTGCCTTACGCAGTGAGATAAACCTGCCTTACACAGTGAGACAAACCTTCCTTACGCAGTGAGACAAACCTGCCTTACACAGTGATACAAACCTTCCTTACGCAGTGAGACAAACCTGCCTTATGCAGTGAGACAAACGTGCCTTACACAGTGAGACCAATCTGCCTTACGCAGTGAGACAAACCTGCCTTACGCGGTGAGACAAAACTGCCTCACGCAGTGAGATAAATCTGCCTTACACAGTGAAACAAACCCGCCTTACGCAGTGAGACAAACCTGCCTTATGCAGTGACACAAACCTGCCTTACACAGTGAGACATATCTGCCTTGGGCGGTGAGACAAACCTGCCTTACACAGTGAGACAAACCTGCCTTACACAGCGAGATAATCCTGCCTTACACAGACAGAACTGCCTTACGCAGTTGGACAAACTTGCCTTACACAGACAAACCAGCCTTACGCAGTGAGATAAACCTGCCTTACACAATGAGACAAACCATCCTTACGCAGTGAGACAAACCTGCCTTACGCAGTGAGATAAACCTGCCTTACACAGTGAGACAAACCTTCCTTACGCAGTGAGACAAACCTGCCTTACACAGTGATACAAACCTTCCTTACGCAGTGAGACAAACCTGCCTTATGCAGTGAGACAAACGTGCCTTACACAGTGAGACCAATCTGCCTTACGCAGTGAGACAAACCTGCCTTACACAGTGAGACAAACCTGCCTTATGCAGTGAGACAAACCTCCCTTACGCAGTGAGACAAACCTGCCTTACGCAGTGAGACAAACCTGCCTTACGCAGTGAGACAAACCTGCCTTACGCTGTGAGACAAAACTGCCTTATGCTGTGAGACAAACCTGCCTTACGCAGTGAGACAAACCTGCATTACACAGCGAGACAAACCTGCCTTAAGCAGCGAGACAAAGCTGCCTAACGCACACAAGCCTGCCTTACCCAAAGAGACAAACCAGCCTTACGCAGTGAGATAAACCTGCCTTACACAGTGAGACAAACCATCCTTACGCAGTGAGACAAACCTGCCTTACACAGTGAGACAAACCTGCCTCATGCAGACAAGCCTGCTTTATACAGTGAGACAAACATGCCTTACGCAGTGAGACAAACCTGCCTTACACAGACGAACCTGCCTTACACAGTGAGACAAACTTTCCTTACGCAGTGAGACAAACCTGCCTTACGCAGTGAGACAAACCTGCCTTACGCAGTGAACAAACCTGCCTTACGCAGTGAGACAAACCTGCCTTACGCAGTGAGACAAACCTGCCTTATGTAGTGAGACAAACCTGCCTTACACAGTGAGACAAACCTTCCTCATGCAGTGAGACAAACATGCCTTTCGCAGTGAGAGAAAACAGCCTTACGCAGTGAGACAAAGCTGCCTTACGCAGTGAGACAATCCTGACTTACGCAGTGAGACAAACCGGTCTTATACAGTGAGACAAACTTGCCTTACACAGTAAGACCAACCTGCCTTACACAGACAAACCTGCCTTACGCAGTTACACAAACCTGCCTTACGCAGTGAGACAAACCTGCCTTACGCAGTGAGACAAACCTGCCTTACGCCGTGCGACAAACCTGTCTTACGCAGTGAGACAAACCTGCCTTACGCAGTGAGATAAACCTGCCTTACGCAGTGAGACAAACCTGCCTTACACAGACAGAACTGCCTTACGCCGTTGGACAAACCTGCTTTACACAGACAAACCTGCCTTACACAGTGAGACAAACCTGCCTAACAGAGTGAGACCAATCTTCCTTTCATAGTGAGACAAACCTGCCTTACACAGTGAGAAAAATCTGACTTACACAGTGAGACAAACATGACTTACACAGTGAGACAAACTTGCCTTAGGGGGTGAGACAAACCTGCCTTACACAGACAAACCTGCCTTACACGGTGAGACAAACCAGCCTCACGCGGTGAGACTAACATGCCTTACGTGGTCAGACAAACCTGCCTTACATAGTGAGACAAACCTGTCTTATGCGGTGAGACAAACCGGCCTTGTCCAGTGTGACAAACCTGCCTTACACAGTGAGACAAACCTGCCTTACGCGGTGAGACAAATCTGCCTCACGCAGTGAGATAAATCTGCCTTACACAGTGAAACAAACCCGCCTTACGCAGTGAGACAAACCTGCATATGCAGTGACACAAACCTGCCTTACACAGTGAGACATATCTGCCTTTGGCGGTGAGACAAACCTGCCTTACACAGTGAGACAAACCTGCCTTACACAGCGAGATAATCCTGCCTTACACAGACAGAACTGCCTTACGCAGTTGGACCAACTTGCCTTACACAGGCAAACCAGCCTTACGCAGTGAGATAAACCTGCCTGACACAATGAGACAAACCATCCTTACGCAGTGAGACAAACCTGCCTTACGCAGTGAGATAAACCTGACTTACACAGTGAGACAAACCTTCCTTACGCAGTGAGACAAACCTGCCTTACACAGTGATACAAACCTTCCTTACGCAGTGAGACAAACCTGCCTTACGCAGTGAGACAAACCTGCCTTACGCTGTGAGACAAAACTGCCTTATGCTGAGAGACAAACCTGCCTTACGCAGTGAGACAAACCTGCATTACACAGCGAGACAAACCGGCCTTAAACAGCGAGACAAAGCTGCCTAATGCACACAAGCCTGCCTTACCCAAAGAGACAAACCAGCCTTACGCAGTGAGATAAACCTGCCTTACACAGTGAGACAAACCATCCTTACGCAGTGAGACAAACCTGCCTTACGCAGTGAGACAAACCTGCCGTACACAGTGAGACAAACCTTCCTTACGCAGTGAGACAAACCGGCCTTACACAGCGATACAAACCTTCCTTACGCAGTGAGACAAACCTGCCTTACGCAGAGAAACCTGCCTTACACAGACAAACCTGCCTTACACAGTGAGACAAACCTGCCTTACACAGCGAGACAAACCTGCCTTACGCAGTGAGACAAACCTGCATTACACAGACAAACCTGCCTTACACAGTGAGACAAACCTGCATTACACAGCGAGACAAACACGCCTTACGCAGCGAGACAAAGCTGCCTAATGCACACAAGCCTGCCTTACCCAAAGAGACAAACCTGCCTTACGCAGTGAGACAAACCTGCCTTTCGCAGTGAGACAAACCTGCCTTACGCAGTGAGACAAACCTGCCTTACGCAGTGAGACAAGCCTGCCTTAGGCAGTGAGACAAACTTGCCTAACGCGGCGAGACAACCCTGCCTTACACAGAGAGACAAACCTTCCTTACGCAGTGAGACAAACCTGCATTGCGCAGTGAGAGAAACCTGCCTTACACAGTGAGACAAACCTGCCTTACGCAGCGAGACAAACCTGACTTACACAGAGAAAACTGCCTTACGCAGTGAGACAAACCTGCCTTACGCAGTGAGACAAACCTGCGTTACACAGACAAAACTGCCTTATGCAGTGAGACAAATCTGCTTTACGCAGTGAGACAAACATGCCTTACGCAGTGAGACAAACATGCCTTACGCAGTGAGACAAACCTGCATTACACAGCGAGACAAACCTGCCTTAAGCAGCGAGACAAAGCTGCCTAACGCACACAAGCCTGCCTTACCCAAAGAGACAAACCAGCCTTACGCAGTGAGATAAACCTGCCTTACACAGTGAGACAAACCATCCTTACGCAGTGAGACAAACCTGCCTTACACAGTGAGACAAACCTGCCTCATGCAGACAAGCCTGCTTTATACAGTGAGACAAACATGCCTTACGCAGTGAGACAAACCTGCCTTACACAGACGAACCTGCCTTACACAGTGAGACAAACTTTCCTTACGCAGTGAGACAAACCTGCCTTACGCAGTGAGACAAACCTGCCTTACGCAGTGAACAAACCTGCCTTACGCAGTGAGACAAACCTGCCTTACGCAGTGAGACAAACCTGCCTTATGTAGTGAGACAAACCTGCCTTACTCAGTGAGACAAACCTTCCTCATGCAGTGAGACAAACATGCCTTTCGCAGTGAGAGAAAACAGCCTTACGCAGTGAGACAAAGCTGCCTTACGCTGTGAGACAATCCTGACTTACGCAGTGAGACAAACCGGTCTTATACAGTGAGACAAACTTGCCTTACACAGTAAGACCAACCTGCCTTACACAGACAAAACTGCCTTACGCAGTGAGACAAACCTGCCTTACGCAGTTAGACAAACCTGCCTTACGCAGTGAGACAAACCTGCCTTACGCAGTGAGACAAACCTGCCTTACGCCGTGCGACAAACCTGTCTTACGCAGTGAGACAAACCTGCCTTACGCAGTGAGACAAACCTGCCTTACGCAGTGAGACAAACCTGCCTTACACAGACAGAACTGCCTTACGCCGTTTGACAAACCTGCGTTACACAGACAAACCTGCCTTACACAGTGAGACAAACCTGCCTAACAGAGTGAGACCAATCTTCCTTTCATAGTGAGACAACCTGCCTTACACAGTGAGAAAAATCTGACTTACACAGTGAGACAAACATGACTTACACAGTGAGACAAACTTGCCTTAGGGGGTGAGACAAACCTGCCTTACACAGACAAACCTGCCTTACACGGTGAGACAAACCAGCCTCACGCGGTGAGACTAACCTGCCTTACGTGGTCAGACAAACCTGCCTTACATAGTGAGACAAACCTGTCTTATGCGGTGAGACAAACCGGCCTTGTCCAGTGTGACAAACCTGCCTTACACAGTGAGACAAACCTGCCTTACGCGGTGAGACAAATCTGCCTCACGCAGTGAGATAAATCTGCCTTACACAGTGAAACAAACCCGCCTTACGCAGTGAGACAAACCTGCATATGCAGTGACACAAACCTGCCTTGCACAGTGAGACATATCTGCCTTGGGCGGTGAGACAAACCTGCCTTACACAGTGAGACAAACCTGCCTTACACAGCGAGATAATCCTGCCTTACACAGACAGAACTGCCTTACGCAGTTGGACAAACTTGCCTTACACAGACAAACCAGCCTTACGCAGTGAGATAAACCTGCCTGACACAATGAGACAAACCATCCTTACGCAGTGAGACAAACCTGCCTTACGCAGTGAGATAAACCTGCCTTACACAGTGAGACAAACCTTCCTTACGCAGTGAGACAAACCTGCCTTACACAGTGATACAAACCTTCCTTACGCAGTGAGACAAACCTGCCTTACGCAGTGAGACAAACCTGCCTTACGCTGTGAGACAAAACTGCCTTATGCTGTGAGACAAACCTGCCTTACGCAGTGAGACAAACCTGCATTACACAGCGAGACAAACCTGCCTTTAACAGCGAGACAAAGCTGCCTAATGCACACAAGCCTGCCTTACCCAAAGAGACAAACCAGCCTTACGCAGTGAGATAAACCTGCCTTACACAGTGAGACAAACCAACCTTACGCAGTGAGACAAACCTGCCTTACGCAGTGAGACAAACCTGCCGTACACAGTGAGACAAACCTTCCTTACGCAGTGAGACAAACCTGCCTTACGCAGAGAAACCTGCCTTACACAGACAAACCTGCCTTACACAGTGAGACAAACCTGCCTTACACAGCGAGACAAACACGCCTTACGCAGCGAGACAAAGCTGCCTAATGCACACAAGCCTGCCTTACCCAAAGAGACAAACCTGCCTTACGCCGTGCGACAAACCTGTCTTACGCAGTGAGACAAACCTGCCTTACGCAGTGAGACAAACCTGCCTTACGCAGTGAGACAAACCTGCCTTACACAGACAGAACTGCCTTACGCCGTTGGACAAACTTGCGTTACACAGACAAACCTGCCTTACACAGTGAGACAAACCTGCCTAACAGAGTGAGACCAATCTTCCTTTCATAGTGAGACAAACCTGCCTTACACAGTGAGAAAAATCTGACTTACACAGTGAGACAAACATGACTTACACAGTGAGACAAACTTGCCTTAGGGGGTGAGACAAACCTGCCTTACACAGACAAACCTGCCTTACACGGTGAGACAAACCAGCCTCACGCGGTGAGACTAACCTGCCTTACGTGGTCAGACAAACCTGCCTTACATAGTGAGACAAACCTGTCTTATGCGGTGAGACAAACCGGCCTTGTCCAGTGTGACAAACCTGCCTTACACAGTGAGACAAACCTGCCTTACGCGGTGAGACAAATCTGCCTCACGCAGTGAGATAAATCTGCCTTACACAGTGAAACAAACCCGCCTTACGCAGGTGAGACAAACCTGCATATGCAGTGACACAAACCTGCCTTACACAGTGAGACATATCTGCCTTGGGCGGTGAGACAAACCTGGCTTACACAGTGAGACAAACCTGCCTTACACAGCGAGATAATCCTGCCTTACACAGACAGAACTGCCTTACGCAGTTGGACCAACTTGCATTACACAGACAAACCAGCCTTACGCAGTGAGATAAACCTGCCTGACACAATGAGACAAACCATCCTTACGCAGTGAGACAAACCTGCCTTACGCAGTGAGATAAACCTGCCTTACACAGTGAGACAAACCTTCCTTACGCAGTGAGACAAACCTGCCTTACACAGTGATACAAACCTTCCTTACGCAGTGAGACAAACCTGCCTTACGCAGTGAGACAAACCTGCCTTACGCTGTGAGACAAAACTGCCTTATGCTGTGAGACAAACCTGCCTTACGCAGTGAGACAAACCTGCATTACACAGCAAGACAAACCTGCCTTAAACAGCGAGACAAAGCTGCCTAATGCACACAAGCCTGCCTTACCCAAAGAGACAAACCAGCCTTACGCAGTGAGATAAACCTGCCTTACACAGTGAGACAAACCATCCTTACGCAGTGAGACAAGCCTGCCTTAGGCAGTGAGACAAACTTGCCTAACGCGGCGAGACAACCCTGCCTTACACAGAGAGACAAACCTTCCTTACGCAGTGAGACAAACCTGCATTGCGCAGTGAGACAAACCTGCCTTACACAGTGAGACAAACCTGCCTTACGCAGCGAGACAAACCTGACTTACACAGAGAAAACTGCCTTACGCAGTGAGACAAACCTGCCTTAGGCAGTAAGACCAACCTGCGTTACACAGACAAAACTGCCTTATGCAGTGAGACAAATCTGCTTTACGCAGTGAGACAAACATGCCCTACGCAGTGAGACAAACATGCCTTACGCAGTTAGACAAACTTGCCTTACGTAGTGAGACAAATCTGCCTTACACAGTGAGACAAACCCGCCTTACACAGTGAGACAAAACTTCCTTACACAGTGAGACAAACCTGCCTTACTTAGTGAGACAAACCTGCCTTACGCAGTGAGACAAACCTGACTTACCCAGTGAGACAAACCTTCCTCATGCAGACAAGCCTGCCTTATACAGTGAGACAAACCTACCTCACGCAGTGAGACAAACCTGCCATACGCAGTGAGACATCCTGCCTTACCCAGTGAGACAAACCTTCCTCATGCAGACAAGCCTGCCTTACACAGTGAGACAAACCTGCCTTACGCAGGGAGACAAACCTGCCCTACGCAGTGTGACAAACCTGCCTCACACAGTGACACAAAACTGCCTTACACAGACAGAACTGCCTTACACAGTGAGAAAAACCTGCCTTACACAGTGAGACAAACCTGCCTCATGCAGACAAGCCTGCTTTATACAGTGAGACAAACATGCCTTATGCAGTGAGACAAACATGCCTTACACAGACAAACCTGCCGTACACAGTGAGACAAACTTTCCTTACTCAGTGAGACAAACCTGCCTAACGCATTGAGACAAACCTGCCTTACGCAGTGAGACAAACCTGCCTTACGCAGTGAGACAAACCTGCCTTACGCAGTGAGACAAACCTGCCTTACGCAGTGAGACAAACCTGCCTTACACAGACAGAACTGCCTTAAGCAGTTGGACAAACCTGCCTTACATAGACAAACCTGCCTTACACAGTGAGACAAACCTGCCTAACAGAGTGAGACAAACCTTCCTTACATAGTGAGACAAACCTGCCTTACACAGTGAGACAAACCTGACTTACACAGTGAGACAAACATGACTTACACAGTGATATAAACCTTCCTTACGCAGTGAGACAAACCTGCCTTACGCAGTGAGACAAACCTGCCTTTGACAGTGAGACAAACCTTCCTAACGCAGTGAGACAAACCTGCCTTACGCAGTGAGACAAACCTGCCTTACACAGTGAGACAAACCTTCCTCACGCAGCGAGACAAACCTGCCTTACGCAGTGAGACAAACCTGCCTACACAGACAAACCTGCCTTACACAGTGAGACAAACCTGCCTTACGCTGTGAGACAAAACTGCCTTATGCTGTGAGACAAACCTGCCTTACGCAGTGAGACAAACCTGCATTACACAGCGAGACAAACCTGCCTTAAACAGCGAGACAAAGCTGCCTAATGCACACAAGCCTGCCTTACCCAAAGAGACAAACCAGCCTTACGCAGTGAGATAAACCTGCCTTACACAGTGAGACAAACCATCCTTACGCAGTGAGACAAACCTGCCTTACGCAGTGAGACAAACCTGCCGTACACAGTGAGACAAACCTTCCTTACGCAGTGAGACAAACCGGCCTTACACAGCGATACAAACCTTCCTTACGCAGTGAGACAAACCTGCCTTACGCAGAGAAACCTGCCTTACACAGACAAACCTGCCTTACACAGTGAGACAAACCTGCCTTACACAGCGAGACAAACCTGCCTTACGCAGTGAGACAAACCTGCATTACACAGCGAGACAAACACGCCTTACGCAGCGAGACAAAGCTGCCTAATGCACACAAGCCTGCCTTACCCAAAGAGACAAACCTGCCTTACGCAGTGAGACAAACCTGCCTTTCGCAGTGAGACAAACCTGCCTTACGCAGTGAGACAAACCTGCCTTACGCAGTGAGACAAGCCTGCCTTAGGCAGTGAGACAAACTTGCCTAACGCGGCGAGACAACCCTGCCTTACACAGAGAGACAAACCTTCCTTACGCAGTGAGACAAACCTGCATTGCGCAGTGAGACAAACCTGCCTTACACAGTGAGACAAACCTGCCTTACGCAGCGAGACAAACCTGACTTACACAGAGAAAACTGCCTTACGCAGTGAGACAAACCTGCCTTAGGCAGTAAGACCAACCTGCGTTACACAGACAAAACTGCCTTATGCAGTGAGACAAATCTGCTTTACGCAGTGAGACAAACATGCCTTACGCAGTGAGACAAACATGCCTTACGCAGTTAGACAAACTTGCCTTACGTAGTGAGACAAATCTGCCTTACACAGTGAGACAAACCCGCCTTACACAGTGAGACAAAACTTCCTTACACAGTGAGACAAACCTGCCTTACTTAGTGAGACAAACCTGCCTTACGCAGTGAGACAAACCTGACTTACCCAGTGAGACAAACCTTCCTCATGCAGACAAGCCTGCCTTATACAGTGAGACAAACCTACCTCACGCAGTGAGACAAACCTGCCATACGCAGTGAGACATCCTGCCTTACCCAGTGAGACAAACCTTCCTCATGCAGACAAGCCTGCCTTACACAGTGAGACAAACCTGCCTTACGCAGGGAGACAAACCTGCCCTACGCAGTGTGACAAACCTGCCTCACACAGTGACACAAAACTGCCTTACACAGACAGAACTGCCTTACACAGTGAGAAAAACCTGCCTTACACAGTGAGACAAACCTGCCTCATGCAGACAAGCCTGCTTTATACAGTGAGACAAACATGCCTTATGCAGTGAGACAAACATGCCTTACACAGACAAACCTGCCTTACACAGTGAGACAAACTTTCCTTACTCAGTGAGACAAACCTGCCTAACGCATTGAGACAAACCTGCCTTACGCAGTGAGACAAACCTGCCTTACGCAGTGAGACAAACCTGCCTTACGCAGTGAGACAAACCTGCCTTACGCAGTGAGACAAACCTGCCTTACGCAGTGAGACAAACCTGCCTTACACAGACAGAAGTGCCTTAAGCAGTTGGACAAACCTGCCTTACATAGACAAACCTGCCTTACACAGTGAGACAAACCTGCCTAACAGAGTGAGACAAACCTTCCTTACATAGTGAGACAAACCTGCCTTACACAGTGAGACAAACCTGACTTACACAGTGAGACAAACATGACTTACACAGTGATATAAACCTTCCTTACGCAGTGAGACAAACCTGCCTTACGCAGTGAGACAAACCTGCCTTTGACAGTGAGACAAACCTTCCTAACGCAGTGAGACAAACCTGCCTTACGCAGTGAGACAAACCTGCCTTACACAGTGAGACAAACCTTCCTCACGCAGCGAGACAAACCTGCCTTACGCAGTGAGACAAACCTGCCTACACAGACAAACCTGCCTTACACAGTGAGACAAACCTGCCTTACGCTGTGAGACAAAACTGCCTTATGCTGTGAGACAAACCTGCCTTACGCAGTGAGACAAACCTGCATTACACAGCGAGACAAACCTGCCTTAAACAGCGAGACAAAGCTGCCTAATGCACACAAGCCTGCCTTACCCAAAGAGACAAACCAGCCTTACGCAGTGAGATAAACCTGCCTTACACAGTGAGACAAACCATCCTTACGCAGTGAGACAAACCTGCCTTACGCAGTGAGACAAACCTGCCGTACACAGTGAGACAAACCTTCCTTACTCAGTGAGACAAACCGGCCTTACACAGCGATACAAACCTTCCTTATGCAGTGAGACAAACCTGCCTTACGCAGAGAAACCTGCCTTACACAGACAAATCTGCCTTACACAGTGAGACAAACCTGCCTTACACAGCGAGACAAACCTGCCTTACGCAGTGAGACAATCCTGCATTACACAGCGAGACAAACACGCCTTACGCAGCGAGACAAAGCTGCCTAATGCACACAAGCCTGCCTTACCCAAAGAGACAAACCTGCCTTACGCAGTGAGACAAACCTGCCTTTCGCAGTGAGACAAACCTGCCTTACGCAGTGAGACAAACCTGCCTTACGCAGTGAGACAAGCCTGCCTTAGGCAGTGAGACAAACTTGCCTAACGCGGCGAGACAACCCTGCCTTACACAGAGAGACAAACCTTCCTTACGCAGTGAGACAAACCTGCATTGCGCAGTGAGACAAACCTGCCTTACACAGTGAGACAAACCTGCCTTACGCAGCGAGACAAACCTGACTTACACAGAGAAAACTGCCTTACGCAGTGAGACAAACCTGCCTTAGGCAGTAAGACCAACCTGCGTTACACAGACAAAACTGCCTTATGCAGTGAGACAAATCTGCTTTACGCAGTGAGACAAACATGCCTTACGCAGTGAGACAAACATGCCTTACGCAGTTAGACAAACTTGCCTTACGTAGTGAGACAAATCTGCCTTACACAGTGAGACAAACCCGCCTTACACAGTGAGACAAAACTTCCTTACACAGTGAGACAAACCTGCCTTACTTAGTGAGACAAACCTGCCTTACGCAGTGAGACAAACCTGACTTACCCAGTGAGACAAACCTTCCTCATGCAGACAAGCCTGCCTTACACAGTGAGACAAACCTGCCTTACGCAGGGAGACAAACCTGCCCTACGCAGTGTGACAAACCTGCCTCACACAGTGACACAAAACTGCCTTACACAGACAGAACTGCCTTACACAGTGAGAAAAACCTGCCTTACACAGTGAGACAAACCTGCCTCATGCAGACAAGCCTGCTTTATACAGTGAGACAAACATGCCTTATGCAGTGAGACAAACATGCCTTACACAGACAAACCTGCCTTACACAGTGAGACAAACTTTCCTTACTCAGTGAGACAAACCTGCCTAACGCATTGAGACAAACCTGCCTTACGCAGTGAGACAAACCTGCCTTACGCAGTGAGACAAACCTGCCTTACGCAGTGAGACAAACCTGCCTTACGCAGTGAGACAAACCTGCCTTACACAGACAGAACTGCCTTAAGCAGTTGGACAAACCTGCCTTACATAGACAAACCTGCCTTACACAGTGAGACAAACCTTCCTAACAGAGTGAGACAAACCTTCCTTACATAGTGAGACAAACCTGCCTTACACAGTGAGACAAACCTGACTTACACAGTGAGACAAACATGACTTACACAGTGATATAAACCTTCCTTACGCAGTGAGACAAACCTGCCTTACGCAGTGAGACAAACCTGCCTTTGACAGTGAGACAAACCTTCCTAACGCAGTGAGACAAACCTGCCTTACGCAGTGAGACAAACCTGCCTTACACAGTGAGACAAACCTTCCTCACGCAGCGAGACAAACCTGCCTTACGCAGTGAGACAAACCTGCCTACACAGACAAACCTGCCTTACACAGTGAGACAAACCTGCCTTACGCAGTGAGACAAACCTGCCTTATACAGTGAGACAAACCTGCAATAAACAGCGAGACAAAACTGTCTTACGCAGACAAACCTGCCTTACACAGACAAATCTGCCTTACACAGTGAGACAAACCTGCCTTACTCAGCGAGACAAACCTGCCTCACGCAGAAAAACCTCCCTTACACAGTGAGACAAACCTGCCTTACGCAGTGAGACAAACCTGCATTACACAGCGAGATAATCCTGCCTTACATAGTGAGACAAAACTTTCTTACACAGTGAGACAAACCTGCCTCACACAGTGAGGCAAACCTTCCTTACACAGTGAGGCAAACCTTCCTTACACAGTGAGGCAAACCTTCCTTACACAGTGAGACAAACCTTCCTTACACAGTGAGACAAACATGCCTTACACAGTGAGACAAACCTGCCTTACACAGTGAGACAAACCAGCCTCACGCAGCGAGACAAACGTGCCTTACACAGTGAGACAAAGCTGCCTCACACAGTGAGACAAACCTGCCTTACACAGACAGAACATCCTTACGCAGTTGGACAAACCTGCCTTACACAGACAAACCTGCCTTACTAATGTGAGACAAACCTGCCTTATGAAGTGAGACAAACCTGCCTTACACAGTGAGACAAAGCTGACTTACACAGTGAGACAACCCTGCTTTAGGGGGTGAGACAAACGTGCCTTACACAGAAAAACCTGCCTGACACAGTGAGACAAACCATCCTTGCACAGTGAAACAAATCTTCCTTACACAGTGAGACAAACCTGCCTCACACAGTGAGACAAACCTGCCTTACGCAGTGAGACAAACCTGCCTTACACTGTGAGACAAACCTGCCTTACGCTGTGAGGCAAACCTGCCTTACGCAGTGAGAAAAACCTGCATTACACAGCGAGACAAACCTGCCTTAAGCAGCGAGACAAAGCTGCCTAATGCACATAAGCCTGCCTTACCCAAAGAGACAAACCAGCCTTACGCAGTGAGATAAACCTGCCTGACACAGTGAGACAAACCATCCTTACGCAGTGAGACAAACCTGCCTTACGCAGTGAGACAAACCTGCCTTACACAGTGAGACAAACCTTCCTTACGCAGTGAGACAAACCTGCCTTACACAGCGATACAAACCTTCCTTACGCTGTGAGACAAACCTGCCTTACGCAGAGAAACCTGCCTTACACAGACAAACCTGCCTTACACAGTGAGACAAACCTGCCTTACACAGCGAGACAAATCTGCCTTACGCAGCGAGACAAACCTGCATTACACAGCGAGACAAACCTGCATTACACAGCGAGACAAACCCGCCTTACGCAGCGAGACAAAGCTGCCTAATGCACACAAGCCTGCCTTACCCAAAGAGACAAACCTGCCTTACGCAGTGAGACAAACCTGCCTTACGCAGTGAGACAAACCTGCCTTAGGCAGTGAGACAAACTTGCCTTACGCGGCGAGACAACCCTGCCTTACACAGTGAGACAAACCTTCCTTACGCAGTGAGACAAACCTGCCTTGCGCAGTTAGACAAACCTGCCTTACACAGTGAGACAAACCTTCCTAACGCAGCGAGACAAACCTGACTTACACATAGAAAACTGCCTTACGCAGTGAGACAATCCTGCCTTAGGCAGTAAGACCAACCTGCGTTACGCAGACAAAACTGCCTTATGCAGTGAGACAAACCTGCCTTACGCAGTGAGACAAACATGCCTTACGCAGTTAGACAAACCTGCCTTACGCAGTGAGACAAACCTGCCTTACACAGTGAGACAAAACTTCCTTACACAGTGAGACAAACCTGCCTTACTTAGTGAGACAAACCTGCCTTACGCAGTGAGACAAACCTGCCTTACCCAGTGAGACAAACCTTCCTCCTGCAGACAAGCCTGCCTTATACAGTGAGACAAACCTGCGTCACGCAGTGAGACAAACCTGCCTTACGCAGTGAGACATCCTGCCTTACGCAGTGAGACAAACCTTCCTCATGCAGACAAGCCTGCCTTATACAGTGAGACAAACCTGCCTTACGCAGTGAGACAAACCTGCCTTACGCAGTGAGACAAACCTGCCTTACGCAGTGTGACAAACCTGCCTCACGCAGTGACACAAACCTGCCTTACACAGACAGAACTGCCTTACACAGTGAGAAAAACCTGCCTTACAGTGAGACAAACCTGCCTCATGCAGACAAGCCTGCTTTATACAGTGAGACAAACATGCCTTACGCAGTGAGACAAATCTGCCTTACACAGACGAACCTGCCTTACACAGTGAGACAAACTTTCCTTACGCAGTGAGACAAACCTGCCTTACGCAGTGAGACAAACCTGCCTTACGCAGTGAGACAAACCTGCCTTACGCAGTGAGACAAACCTGCCTTACGCAGTGAGACAAACCTGCCTTATGCAGTGAGACAAACCTGCCTTACACAGGGAGACAAACCTTCCTTACTCAGTGAGACAAACCTGCCTTACGCAGTGAGAGAAACCAGCCTTATGCAGTGAGACAAACCTGCCATACGCAGTGAGACATCCTGCCTTACCCAGTGAGACAAACCTTCCTCATGCGGACAAGCCTGCCTTACACAGTGAGACAAACCTGCCTTACGCAGGAAGACAAACCTGCCCTACGCAGTGTGACAAACCTGCCTCACACAGTGACACAAACCTGCCTTACACAGACAGAACTGCCTTACACAGTGAGAAAAACCTGCCTTACAGTGAGACAAACCTGCCTCATGCAGACAAGCCTGCTTTATACAGTGAGACAAACATGCCTTATGCAGTGAGACAAACCTGCCTTACAAAGACAAACCTGTCTTATACAGTGAGACAAACATTCCTTACTCAGTGAGACAAACCTGCCTTGCGCAGTGAGACAAACCATCCTTACGCAGTGAGACAAACCTGCCTTGCACAGATAACCCTGGATTATGCAGTGAGACAAACCTGCCTTACGCAGTGAGACAAACCTGCCTTTCACAGTGAAACATACCTGCCTTACGCAGTGAGACAAACCAGCCTTACACAGTGACACAAACCTGCCTTACCCAGTGAGACAAACCAGCCTTACACAGTGAGACAAACCTGCCTTCGCGGTGAGACAAACCTGCCTTACACAGCGAGACAAACCTGCCTCACGCAGACAAACCAGCCTTACACAGTGAGACAAACCTTCCTTACGCAGTGAGACAAACCTGCCTTATGCAGTGAGACAAACCTGCCTTACGCAGTGAGACAAACCTGCCTTACGCAGTGAGACAAACCTGCCTTACGCAGTGAGACAAACCTTCCTTACACAGCGAATCAAACCTGCCTTACGCAGTTGAGACAAACCTGCCTTACACAGTGAGACAAACCTGCCTTGCACAAACAAACGTGCCTTACGCAGTGAGACAAAACTGCCTTACACAGTGAGACAAACCTGCCTTACACAGACAGAACATCCTTACGCAGTTGGACAAACCTGCCTTACACAGACAAACCTGCCTTACGCAGTGAGACTAACCTGCCTTACGCAGTGCGACAAACCTGTCTTACGCAGTGAGACAAACCGGCCTTACGCAGTGAGACAAACCTGCCTTACGCAGTGAGACAAACTTGCCTTACGCAGTGAGACAAACCTGCCTTACACAGACAGAACTGCCTTACGCCGTTGGACAAACCTGCGTTACACAGAATAACCTGCCTTACACAGTGAGACAAATCTTCCTTACATAGTGAGACAAACCTGCCTTACACAGAGAGAAAAATCTGACTTACACAGTGAGACAAACATGACTTACACAGTGAGACAAACTTGCCTTAGGGGGTGAGACAAACCTGCCTTACACAGACAAACCTGCCTTACACGGTGAGACAAACCAGCCTCACGCGGTGAGACTAACCTGCCTTACGTGGTCAGACAAACCTGCCTTACATAGTGAGACAAACCTGTCTTATGCGGTGAGACAAACCGGCCTTGTCCAGTGTGACAAACCTGCCTTACACAGTGAGACAAACCTGCCTTACACAGTGAGACAAACCTGCCTTACATGGTGAGACAAATCTGCCTCACGCAGTGAGATAAATCTGCCTTACACAGTGAAACAAACCCGCCTTACGCAGTGAGACAAACCTGCCTTATGCAGTGACACAAACCTGCCTTACACAGTGAGACATATCTGCCTTGGGCGGTGAGACAAACCTGCCTTACACAGTGAGACAAACCTGCCTTACACAGCGAGACAATCCTGCCTTACACAGACAGAACTGCCTTACGCAGTTGGACAAACTTGCCTTACACAGACAAACCAGCCTTACGCAGTGAGACAAACCTGCCTCACACAGTGAGACAAACCTGCCTTACGCAGTGAGACAAACCTGCCTTACGCAGTGAGACAAACCTGCCTTACGTAGTGAGATAAACCTGCCTTACACAGTGAGACAAACCTTCCTTACGCAGTGAGACAAACCTGCCTTACACAGTGATACAAACCTTCCTTACGCAGTGAGACAAACCTCCCTTATGCAGTGAGACAAACGTGCCTTACACAGTGAGACAAACCTGCCTTACGCAGTGAGACAAACCTGCCTTACACAGTGAGACAAACCTGCCTTATGCAGTGAGACAAAGCTCCCTTACGCAGTGAGCCAAACCTGCCTCACACAGTGAGACAAACCTGCCTTACGCAGTGAGACAAACCTGCCTTACGCAGTGAGACAAACCTGCCTTACGCAGTGAGACAAACCTGCCTTACGCAGTGAGACAAACCTGCATTACACAGCGAGACAAACCTGCCTTAAGCAGCGAGACAAAGCTGCCTAATGCACACAAGCCTGCCTTACCCAAAGAGACAAACCAGCCTTACGCAGTGAGACAAACCTGCCTTACGCAATGAGACAAAACTGCCTTACACAGTGAGACAAAGCTGCCTTACACAGTGAGACAAAGCTGCCTTACACAGACAGAACATCCTTACGCAGTTGGACAAACCTGCCTAACACAGACAAACCTGCCTTACGTAGTGAGACAAACCTGCCTTACGCAGACAAACCTGCCTTACACAGTTAGACCAACCTGCCTTACACCGAAAAACCTGCCTTACACAGTGAGACAAAACTGCCTTACACAGTGAGACAAACCAGCCTTACACAGACAAACCAGCCTTACACAGTGAGACCAACCTGCCTTACACAGACAAAACTGCCTTTCGCAGTAAGACAAAATTGCCTTACGCAATGAGACAAACCTGCCTTACGCAGTGAGACAAACCTGCCTTAGGCAGTGAGACAAACCAGCCTTACGCAGTGAGAGAAACCTGCCTTACGCAGTGAGGCAAACATGCCTTACGCAGTGAGACAAACATGCCTTACGCAGTGAGACAAACCTGCCTTACGCAGTGAGACAAACATGCCTTACGCAGTGACACAAACCTGCCTTACGCGGTGTGACAAACCTGCCTTACACAGTGAGAAAAACCTGACTTACACAGTGAGACAAACCTGCCTTACACAGACAAACCTGCCTGCGGAATGAGACAAACCTGCCTTTCACAGTGAGACAGACCTGCCTTACGCAGTGAGACAAAGCTGCCTTACGCAGTGAGACAAACCTGCTTTACTCAGTGAGACAAACCTGCCTCACGCAGTGAGACAAACCTGACTTACGCAGTGAGACAAACCTTCCTTACTCAGTGAGACAAACCTGCCTTACGCAGTGAGACAAACCTGTCTCATGCAGACAAGCCTGCCTTATACAGTGAGACTAACCTGCCTTACACAGTGAGACAAACCTGCCATAAACAGCGAGACAAACCTGCCTCACGCAGACAAACCACCCTTACACAGTGAGACAAACCTTCCTCACGCAGTGAGACAAACCTGCCTTACACAGTGAGACAAACCTGCCTTTCACAGCGAGAAAAACCTGCCTTACGCAGTGAGACAAACATGACCAATGCGGACAAACCTGCTTTACACAGTGAGAGAATCCTTCCTTACACAGTGAGACAAACCTACCTTGCGCAGTGAGACAAACCTGCCTCACGCAGCGAGACGAACCTGCCTTACACAGTGAGAAAAACCTGCCTTACACAGTGAGACAAAACTTCCTTACGCATGGAGACAAACCTGCCTTACACAGTGAGACAAACCTGCCTTATGCGGTGAGACAAACCAGCCTTACAGAGTGAGACAAACCTGCCTTACGCAGTGAGACAAACCTGCCTTACACAGAGACACAAACCTGCCTTACGCGGTGAGACAAACCTGCCTTACACAGTGAGACAAAGCTGCCTTACGCAGTGAGACAAACCTGCCTTACGCAGACAAACCAGCCTTACACAGTGAGACAAACTTGCATTACGCGGTGAGACAAATCTGCCTTACACAGCCAGACAAACCTGCCTCACGCAGACAAACCAGCCTAACACAGCGAGACCAACCTTCCTTACGCACTGAGACAAACCTGCCTTACGCAGTGAGACAAACCTGCCTTACACAGTGAGACAAACCTGCCATAAACAGCGAGACAAACCTGCCTCACGCAGACAAACCACCCTTACACAGTGAGACAAACCTTCCTCAAGCAGTGAGACAAACCTGCCTTACACTGTGAGACAAACCTGCCTTACACAGCGAGACAAACCTGCCTTACACAGCGAGAAAAACCTGCCTTACGCAGTGAGACAAACCTGACTAATGCGGACAAACCTGCCTTACACAGTGAGAGAATCCTTCCTTACACAGTGAGACAAAACTACCTTGCGAAGTGAGACAAACCTGCCTTACGCAGTGAGACAAACCTGCCTTACACGGTGTGACAAACCTGCCTTACACAGTGAGACAAACCAGCCTTACACAGCGAGACAAACCTTCCTGAAACAGTGAGACAAACCTGCCTTACACAGTGAGACAAACCTGCCATAAACAGCAAGACAAACCTGCCTCACGCAGACAAACCAGCCTAACACAGTGAGACAAACCTTCCTCACGCAGTGAGACAAACCTGCCTTACACAGTGAGACAAACCTGCCTTACACAGCGAGGAAAACCTGCCTTACGCAGTGAGACAAACCTGCCTAATGCAGACAAACCTGCCTTACACAGTGAGACAAACCTGCCTTACACAGTGAGACAAAACTTCCTTACGCATGGAGACAAACCTGCCTTACACAGTGAGACAAACCTGCCTTACACAGTGAGAGAAACCTGCGTTACACAGCGAGACAAACCTGCCTTAAAAAGCGAGACAAACCTGCCTAATGCAGACAAACCTGCTTTACACAGTGAGACAAACATACCTTACACAGTGAGACAAACCTGCCTTATGTGGTGAGACAAACCAGCCTTACGCAGTGAGACAAACCGTCCTTACGCAGTGAGACAAACCTGCCTTACACAGTGAGACAAACCTGCCATAAACAGCGAGACAAACCTGCCTCACGCAGACAAACCACCCTTACACAGTGAGACAAACCTTCCTCACGCAGTGAGACAAACCTGCCTTACACAGTGAGACAAACCTGCCTTACACAGCGAGAAAACCTGCCTTACACAGTGAGACAAACCTGCCTAATGCGGACAAACCTGCCTTACACAGTGAGAGAATCCTTCCTTACAAAGTGAGACAAACCTACCTTGCGCAGTGAGACAAACCTGCCTCACGCAGCAAGACGAACCTGCCTTACACAGTGAGACAAACCTGCCTTACACAGTGAGACAAAACTTCCTTACGCAGTGAGACAAACCTGCCTTACACAGTGAGACAAACCTGCCTTACACAGTGAGACAAACCTGCCTTACACAGTGAGACAAACCTGCCTTACACAGTGAGACAAACCTGCCTTACACAGTGAGACAAACATACCTTGCACAGTGAGACAAACCTGCCTTAGGCAGCGAGAGAAACCTGCCTTACGCAGTGAGACAAACCTGCTTTACGCAGTGAGACAAACCTGCCTTATACAGTTAGACAAACCTTCCTTAAGCAGTGAGACAAACCTGCCTTACGCAGTGAGACAAACCTGCCTTACGCAGTGAGACAAACCTGCCTTACGCAGTGAGACAAACCAGCCTTACGCAGTGAGACAAACCTGCCTTAAGCAGTGAGACAAACCTGCCTTACGCAGTGAGACAAAACTTCCTTACGCAGTGAGACAAACCTGCCTTACGCAGTGAGACAAACCGGCCTTACGCAGTGAGACAAACCTGCCTTACGCGGTGTGACAAACCTGCCTTACACAGTGAGACAAACCAGCCTTACACAGCGAGACAAACCTTCCTTAAACAGTGAGACAAACCTGCCTTACGCAGCGAATCAAACCTGCCTTACGCAGTGAGACAAACCTGCCTTACACAGTGAGAGAAACCTGCCTTTCACAGTGAAACATACCTGCCTTACGCAGTGAGACAAACCAGCCTTACACAGTGACACAAACCTGCCTTCGCGGTGAGACAAACCTGCCTTACACAGACAGAACATCCTAACGCAGTTGGACAAACCTGCCTTACACAGACAAACCTGCCTTACACAGTGAGACAAACCTGCCTTACGCGGTGAGACAAACCTGCCTAACGCAGTGAGACAAACCTGCCTGACGCAGCGAATCAAACCTGCCTTACGCAGTGAGACAAACCTGCCTTACGCAGTGAGACAAACTTGCCTTACGCAGTGAGACAAACCTGCCTTACACAGACAGAACTGCCTTACGCCGTTGGACAAACCTGCGTTACACAGACAAACCTGCCTTACACAGTGAGACAAATCTTCCTTACATAGTGAGACAAACCTGCCTTACACAGAGAGAAAAATCTGACTTACACAGTGAGACAAACATGACTTACACAGTGAGACAAACTTGCCTTAGGGGGTGAGACAAACCTGCCTTACACAGACAAACCTGCCTTACACGGTGAGACAAACCAGCCTCACGCGGTGAGACTAACCTGCCTTACGTGGTCAGACAAACCTGCCTTACATAGTGAGACAAACCTGTCTTATGCGGTGAGACAAACCGGCCTTGTCCAGTGTGACAAACCTGCCTTACACAGTGAGACAAACCTGCCTTACACAGTGAGACAAACCTGCCTTACATGGTGAGACAAATCTGCCTCACGCAGTGAGATAAATCTGCCTTACACAGTGAAACAAACCCGCCTTACGCAGTGAGACAAACCTGCCTTATGCAGTGACACAAACCTGCCTTACACAGTGAGACATATCTGCCTTGGGCGGTGAGACAAACCTGCCTTACACAGTGAGACAAACCTGCCTTACACAGCGAGACAATCCTGCCTTACACAGCGAGACAATCCTGCCTTACACAGACAGAACTGCCTTACGCAGTTGGACAAACTTGCCTTACACAGACAAACCAGCCTTACGCAGTGAGATAAACCTGCCTTACACAATGAGTCAAACCATCCTTACGCAGTGAGACAAACCTGCCTTACGTAGTGAGATAAACCTGCCTTACACAGTGAGACAAACCTTCCTTACGCAGTGAGACAAACCTGCCTTACACAGTGATACAAACCTTCCTTACGCAGTGAGACAAACCTGCCTTATGCAGTGAGACAAACGTGCCTTACACAGTGAGACCAATCTGCCTTACGCAGTGAGACAAACCTGCCTTACACAGTGAGACAAACCTGCCTTATGCAGTGAGACAAAGCTCCCTTACGCAGTGAGACAAACCTGCCTCACACAGTGAGACAAACCTGCCTTACGCAGTGAGACAAACCTGCCTTACGCAGTGAGACAAACCTGCCTTACGCAGTGAGACAAACCTGCCTTACGCAGTGAGACAAACCTGCATTACACAGCGAGACAAACCTGCCTTAAGCAGCGAGACAAAGCTGCCTAATGCACACAAGCCTGCCTTACCCAAAGAGACAAACCAGCCTTACGCAGTGAGACAAACCTGCCTTACGCAATGAGACAAAACTGCCTTACACAGTGAGACAAAGCTGCCTTACACAGTGAGACAAAGCTGCCTTACACAGACAGAACATCCTTACGCAGTTGGACAAACCTGCCTAACACAGACAAACCTGCCTTACGTAGTGAGACAAACCTGCCTTACGCAGACAAACCTGCCTTACACAGTTAGACCAACCTGCCTTACACCGAAAAACCTGCCTTACACAGTGAGACAAAACTGCCTTACACAGTGAGACAAACCAGCCTTACACAGACAAACCAGCCTTACACAGTGAGACCAACCTGCCTTACACAGACAAAACTGCCTTTCGCAGTAAGACAAAATTGCCTTACGCAATGAGACAAACCTGCCTTACGCAGTGAGACAAACCTGCCTTAGGCAGTGAGACAAACCAGCCTTACGCAGTGAGAGAAACCTGCCTTACGCAGTGAGGCAAACATGCCTTAAGCAGTGAGACAAACATGCCTTACGCAGTGAGACAAACCTGCCTTACGCAGTGAGACAAACATGCCTTACGCAGTGACACAAACCTGCCTTACGCGGTGTGACAAGCCTGCCTTACACAGTGAGAAAAACCTGACTTACACAGTGAGACAAACCTGCCTTACACAGACAAACCTGCCTGCGGAATGAGACAAACCTGCCTTTCACAGTGAGACAGACCTGCCTTACGCAGTGAGACAAAGCTGCCTTACGCAGTGAGACAAACCTGCTTCACTCAGTGAGACAAACCTGCCTCACGCAGTGAGACAAACCTGACTTACGCAGTGAGACAAACCTGCCTTACGCAGTGAGACAAACCTGTCTCATGCAGACAAGCCTGCCTTATACAGTGAGACTAACCTGCCTTATGTGGTGAGACAAACCAGCCTTACGCAGTGAGACAAACCGTCCTTACGCAGTGAGACAAACCTGCCTTACACAGTGAGACAAACCTGCCATAAACAGCGAGACAAACCTGCCTCACGCAGACAAACCACCCTTACACAGTGAGACAAACCTTCCTCACGCAGTGAGACAAACCTGCCTTACACAGTGAGACAAACCTGCCTTACACAGCGAGAAAACCTGCCTTACACAGTGAGACAAACCTGCCTAATGCGGACAAACCTGCCTTACACAGTGAGAGAATCCTTCCTTACAAAGTGAGACAAACCTACCTTGCGCAGTGAGACAAACCTGCCTCACGCAGCAAGACGAACCTGCCTTACACAGTGAGACAAACCTGCCTTACACAGTGAGACAAAACTTCCTTACGCAGTGAGACAAACCTGCCTTACACAGTGAGACAAACCTGCCTTACACAGTGAGACAAACCTGCCTTACACAGTGAGACAAACCTGCCTTACACAGTGAGACAAACCTGCCTTACACAGTGAGACAAACATACCTTGCACAGTGAGACAAACCTGCCTTAGGCAGCGAGAGAAACCTGCCTTACGCAGTGAGACAAACCTGCTTTACGCAGTGAGACAAACCTGCCTTATACAGTTAGACAAACCTTCCTTAAGCAGTGAGACAAACCTGCCTTACGCAGTGAGACAAACCTGCCTTACGCAGTGAGACAAACCTGCCTTACGCAGTGAGACAAACCAGCCTTACGCAGTGAGACAAACCTGCCTTAAGCAGTGAGACAAACCTGCCTTACGCAGTGAGACAAAACTTCCTTACGCAGTGAGACAAACCTGCCTTACGCAGTGAGACAAACCGGCCTTACGCAGTGAGACAAACCTGCCTTACGCGGTGTGACAAACCTGCCTTACACAGTGAGACAAACCAGCCTTACACAGCGAGACAAACCTTCCTTAAACAGTGAGACAAACCTGCCTTACGCAGCGAATCAAACCTGCCTTACGCAGTGAGACAAACCTGCCTTACACAGTGAGAGAAACCTGCCTTTCACAGTGAAACATACCTGCCTTACGCAGTGAGACAAACCAGCCTTACACAGTGACACAAACCTGCCTTCGCGGTGAGACAAACCTGCCTTACACAGACAGAACATCCTAACGCAGTTGGACAAACCTGCCTTACACAGACAAACCTGCCTTACACAGTGAGACAAACCTGCCTTACGCGGTGAGACAAACCTGCCTAACGCAGTGAGACAAACCTGCCTGACGCAGCGAATCAAACCTGCCTTACGCAGTGAGACAAACCTGCCTTACGCAGTGAGACAAACTTGCCTTACGCAGTGAGACAAACCTGCCTTACACAGACAGAACTGCCTTACGCCGTTGGACAAACCTGCGTTACACAGACAAACCTGCCTTACACAGTGAGACAAATCTTCCTTACATAGTGAGACAAACCTGCCTTACACAGAGAGAAAAATCTGACTTACACAGTGAGACAAACATGACTTACACAGTGAGACAAACTTGCCTTAGGGGGTGAGACAAACCTGCCTTACACAGACAAACCTGCCTTACACGGTGAGACAAACCAGCCTCACGCGGTGAGACTAACCTGCCTTACGTGGTCAGACAAACCTGCCTTACATAGTGAGACAAACCTGTCTTATGCGGTGAGACAAACCGGCCTTGTCCAGTGTGACAAACCTGCCTTACACAGTGAGACAAACCTGCCTTACACAGTGAGACAAACCTGCCTTACATGGTGAGACAAATCTGCCTCACGCAGTGAGATAAATCTGCCTTACACAGTGAAACAAACCCGCCTTACGCAGTGAGACAAACCTGCCTTATGCAGTGACACAAACCTGCCTTACACAGTGAGACATATCTGCCTTGGGCGGTGAGACAAACCTGCCTTACACAGTGAGACAAACCTGCCTTACACAGCGAGACAATCCTGCCTTACACAGCGAGACAATCCTGCCTTACACAGACAGAACTGCCTTACGCAGTTGGACAAACTTGCCTTACACAGACAAACCAGCCTTACGCAGTGAGATAAACCTGCCTTACACAATGAGTCAAACCATCCTTACGCAGTGAGACAAACCTGCCTTACGTAGTGAGATAAACCTGCCTTACACAGTGAGACAAACCTTCCTTACGCAGTGAGACAAACCTGCCTTACACAGTGATACAAACCTTCCTTACGCAGTGAGACAAACCTGCCTTATGCAGTGAGACAAACGTGCCTTACACAGTGAGACCAATCTGCCTTACGCAGTGAGACAAACCTGCCTTACACAGTGAGACAAACCTGCCTTATGCAGTGAGACAAAGCTCCCTTACGCAGTGAGACAAACCTGCCTCACACAGTGAGACAAACCTGCCTTACGCAGTGAGACAAACCTGCCTTACGCAGTGAGACAAACCTGCCTTACGCAGTGAGACAAACCTGCCTTACGCAGTGAGACAAACCTGCATTACACAGCGAGACAAACCTGCCTTAAGCAGCGAGACAAAGCTGCCTAATGCACACAAGCCTGCCTTACCCAAAGAGACAAACCAGCCTTACGCAGTGAGACAAACCTGCCTTACGCAATGAGACAAAACTGCCTTACACAGTGAGACAAAGCTGCCTTACACAGTGAGACAAAGCTGCCTTACACAGACAGAACATCCTTACGCAGTTGGACAAACCTGCCTAACACAGACAAACCTGCCTTACGTAGTGAGACAAACCTGCCTTACGCAGACAAACCTGCCTTACACAGTTAGACCAACCTGCCTTACACCGAAAAACCTGCCTTACACAGTGAGACAAAACTGCCTTACACAGTGAGACAAACCAGCCTTACACAGACAAACCAGCCTTACACAGTGAGACCAACCTGCCTTACACAGACAAAACTGCCTTTCGCAGTAAGACAAAATTGCCTTACGCAATGAGACAAACCTGCCTTACGCAGTGAGACAAACCTGCCTTAGGCAGTGAGACAAACCAGCCTTACGCAGTGAGAGAAACCTGCCTTACGCAGTGAGGCAAACATGCCTTACGCAGTGAGACAAACATGCCTTACGCAGTGAGACAAACCTGCCTTACGCAGTGAGACAAACATGCCTTACGCAGTGACACAAACCTGCCTTACGCGGTGTGACAAACCTGCCTTACACAGTGAGAAAAACCTGACTTACACAGTGAGACAAACCTGCCTTACACAGACAAACCTGCCTGCGGAATGAGACAAACCTGCCTTTCACAGTGAGACAGACCTGCCTTACGCAGTGAGACAAAGCTGCCTTACGCAGTGAGACAAACCTGCTTCACTCAGTGAGACAAACCTGCCTCACGCAGTGAGACAAACCTGACTTACGCAGTGAGACAAACCTGCCTTACACAGTGAGACAAACCTGCCTTACACAGCGAGACAATCCTGCCTTACACAGCGAGACAATCCTGCCTTACACAGACAGAACTGCCTTACGCAGTTGGACAAACTTGCCTTACACAGACAAACCAGCCTTACGCAGTGAGATAAACCTGCCTTACACAATGAGTCAAACCATCCTTACGCAGTGAGACAAACCTGCCTTACGTAGTGAGATAAACCTGCCTTACACAGTGAGACAAACCTTCCTTACGCAGTGAGACAAACCTGCCTTACACAGTGATACAAACCTTCCTTACGCAGTGAGACAAACCTGCCTTATGCAGTGAGACAAACGTGCCTTACACAGTGAGACCAATCTGCCTTACGCAGTGAGACAAACCTGCCTTACACAGTGAGACAAACCTGCCTTATGCAGTGAGACAAAGCTCCCTTACGCAGTGAGACAAACCTGCCTCACACAGTGAGACAAACCTGCCTTATGCAGTGACACAAACCTGCCTTACACAGTGAGACATATCTGCCTTGGGCGGTGAGACAAACCTGCCTTACACAGTGAGACAAACCTGCCTTACACAGCGAGACAATCCTGCCTTACACAGCGAGACAATCCTGCCTTACACAGCGAGACAATCCTGCCTTACACAGACAGAACTGCCTTACGCAGTTGGACAAACTTGCCTTACACAGACAAACCAGCCTTACGCAGTGAGATAAACCTGCCTTACACAATGAGTAAAACCATCCTTACGCAGTGAGACAAACCTGCCTTACGTAGTGAGATAAACCTGCCTTACACAGTGAGACAAACCTTCCTTACGCAGTGAGACAAACCTGCCTTACACAGTGATACAAACCTTCCTTACGCAGTGAGACAAACCTGCCTTATGCAGTGAGACAAACGTGCCTTACACAGTGAGACCAATCTGCCTTACGCAGTGAGACAAACCTGCCTTACACAGCGAGACAAACCTGCCTTATGCAGTGAGACAAAGCTCCCTTACGCAGTGAGACAAACCTGCCTCACACAGTGAGACAAACCTGCCTTACGCAGTGAGACAAACCTGCCTTACGCAGTGAGACAAACCTGCCTTACGCAGTGAGACAAACCTGCCTTACGCAGTGAGACAAACCTGCCTTACGCAGTGAGACAAACCTGCATTACACAGCGAGACAAACCTGCCTTAAGCAGCGAGACAAAGCTGCCTAATGCACACAAGCCTGCCTTACCCAAAGAGACAAACCAGCCTTACGCAGTGAGACAAACCTTCCTTACTCAGTGAGACAAACCTGCCTTACGCAGTGAGACAAACCTGTCTCATGCAGACAAGCCTGCCTTATACAGTGAGACTAACCTGCCTTATGTGGTGAGACAAACCAGCCTTACGCAGTGAGACAAACCGTCCTTACGCAGTGAGACAAACCTGCCTTACACAGTGAGACAAACCTGCCATAAACAGCGAGACAAACCTGCCTCACGCAGACAAACCACCCTTACACAGTGAGACAAACCTTCCTCACGCAGTGAGACAAACCTGCCTTACACAGTGAGACAAACCTGCCTTACACAGCGAGAAAACCTGCCTTACACAGTGAGACAAACCTGCCTAATGCGGACAAACCTGCCTTACACAGTGAGAGAATCCTTCCTTACAAAGTGAGACAAACCTACCTTGCGCAGTGAGACAAACCTGCCTCACGCAGCAAGACGAACCTGCCTTACACAGTGAGACAAACCTGCCTTACACAGTGAGACAAAACTTCCTTACGCAGTGAGACAAACCTGCCTTACACAGTGAGACAAACCTGCCTTACACAGTGAGACAAACCTGCCTTACACAGTGAGACAAACCTGCCTTACACAGTGAGACAAACCTGCCTTACACAGTGAGACAAACATACCTTGCACAGTGAGACAAACCTGCCTTAGGCAGCGAGAGAAACCTGCCTTACGCAGTGAGACAAACCTGCTTTACGCAGTGAGACAAACCTGCCTTATACATTTAGACAAACCTTCCTTAAGCAGTGAGACAAACCTGCCTTACGCAGTGAGACAAACCTGCCTTACGCAGTGAGACAAACCTGCCTTACGCAGTGTGACAAACCAGCCTTACGCAGTGAGACAAACCTGCCTTAAGCAGTGAGACAAACCTGCCTTACGCAGTGAGACAAAACTTCCTTACGCAGTGAGACAAACCTGCCTTACGCAGTGAGACAAACCGGCCTTACGCAGTGAGACAAACCTGCCTTACGCGGTGTGACAAACCTGCCTTACACAGTGAGACAAACCAGCCTTACACAGCGAGACAAACCTTCCTTAAACAGTGAGACAAACCTGCCTTACGCAGCGAATCAAACCTGCCTTACGCAGTGAGACAAACCTGCCTTACACAGTGAGAGAAACCTGCCTTTCACAGTGAAACATACCTGCCTTACGCAGTGAGACAAACCAGCCTTACACAGTGACACAAACCTGCCTTCGCGGTGAGACAAACCTGCCTTACACAGACAGAACATCCTAACGCAGTTGGACAAACCTGCCTTACACAGACAAACCTGCCTTACACAGTGAGACAAACCTGCCTTACGCGGTGAGACAAACCTGCCTAACGCAGTGAGACAAACCTGCCTGACGCAGCGAATCAAACCTGCCTTACGCAGTGAGACAAACCTGCCTTACGCAGTGAGACAAACTTGCCTTACGCAGTGAGACAAACCTGCCTTACACAGACAGAACTGCCTTACGCCGTTGGACAAACCTGCGTTACACAGACAAACCTGCCTTACACAGTGAGACAAATCTTCCTTACATAGTGAGACAAACCTGCCTTACACAGAGAGAAAAATCTGACTTACACAGTGAGACAAACATGACTTACACAGTGAGACAAACTTGCCTTAGGGGGTGAGACAAACCTGCCTTACACAGACAAACCTGCCTTACACGGTGAGACAAACCAGCCTCACGCGGTGAGACTAACCTGCCTTACGTGGTCAGACAAACCTGCCTTACATAGTGAGACAAACCTGTCTTATGCGGTGAGACAAACCGGCCTTGTCCAGTGTGACAAACCTGCCTTACACAGTGAGACAAACCTGCCTTACACAGTGAGACAAACCTGCCTTACATGGTGAGACAAATCTGCCTCACGCAGTGAGATAAATCTGCCTTACACAGTGAAACAAACCCGCCTTACGCAGTGAGACAAACCTGCCTTATGCAGTGACACAAACCTGCCTTACACAGTGAGACATATCTGCCTTGGGCGGTGAGACAAACCTGCCTTACACAGTGAGACAAACCTGCCTTACACAGCGAGACAATCCTGCCTTACACAGCGAGACAATCCTGCCTTACACAGACAGAACTGCCTTACGCAGTTGGACAAACTTGCCTTACACAGACAAACCAGCCTTACGCAGTGAGATAAACCTGCCTTACACAATGAGTCAAACCATCCTTACGCAGTGAGACAAACCTGCCTTACGTAGTGAGATAAACCTGCCTTACACAGTGAGACAAACCTTCCTTACGCAGTGAGACAAACCTGCCTTACACAGTGATACAAACCTTCCTTACGCAGTGAGACAAACCTGCCTTATGCAGTGAGACAAACGTGCCTTACACAGTGAGACCAATCTGCCTTACGCAGTGAGACAAACCTGCCTTACACAGTGAGACAAACCTGCCTTATGCAGTGAGACAAAGCTCCCTTACGCAGTGAGACAAACCTGCCTCACACAGTGAGACAAACCTGCCTTACGCAGTGAGACAAACCTGCCTTACGCAGTGAGACAAACCTGCCTTACGCAGTGAGACAAACCTGCCTTACGCAGTGAGACAAACCTGCATTACACAGCGAGACAAACCTGCCTTAAGCAGCGAGACAAAGCTGCCTAATGCACACAAGCCTGCCTTACCCAAAGAGACAAACCAGCCTTACGCAGTGAGACAAACCTGCCTTACGCAATGAGACTAAACTGCCTTACACAGTGAGACAAAGCTGCCTTACACAGTGAGACAAAGCTGCCTTACACAGACAGAACATCCTTACGCAGTTGGACAAACCTGCCTAACACAGACAAACCTGCCTTACGTAGTGAGACAAACCTGCCTTACGCAGACAAACCTGCCTTACACAGTTAGACCAACCTGCCTTACACCGAAAAACCTGCCTTACACAGTGAGACAAAACTGCCTTACACAGTGAGACAAACCAGCCTTACACAGACAAACCAGCCTTACACAGTGAGACCAACCTGCCTTACACAGACAAAACTGCCTTTCGCAGTAAGACAAAATTGCCTTACGCAATGAGACAAACCTGCCTTACGCAGTGAGACAAACCTGCCTTAGGCAGTGAGACAAACCAGCCTTACGCAGTGAGAGAAACCTGCCTTACGCAGTGAGGCAAACATGCCTTACGCAGTGAGACAAACATGCCTTACGCAGTGAGACAAACCTGCCTTACGCAGTGAGACAAACATGCCTTACGCAGTGACACAAACCTGCCTTACGCGGTGTGACAAACCTGCCTTACACAGTGAGAAAAACCTGACTTACACAGTGAGACAAACCTGCCTTACACAGACAAACCTGCCTGCGGAATGAGACAAACCTGCCTTTCACAGTGAGACAGACCTGCCTTACGCAGTGAGACAAAGCTGCCTTACGCAGTGAGACAAACCTGCTTCACTCAGTGAGACAAACCTGCCTCACGCAGTGAGACAAACCTGACTTACGCAGTGAGACAAACCTTCCTTACTCAGTGAGACAAACCTGCCTTACGCAGTGAGACAAACCTGTCTCATGCAGACAAGCCTGCCTTATACAGTGAGACTAACCTGCCTTACACAGTGAGACAAACCTGCCATAAACAGCGAGACAAACCTGCCTCACGCAGACAAACCACCCTTACACAGTGAGACAAACCTTCCTCACGCAGTGAGACAAACCTGCCTTACACAGTGAGACAAACCTGCCTTTCACAGCGAGAAAAACCTGCCTTACGCAGTGAGACAAACATGACCAATGCGGACAAACCTGCTTTACACAGTGAGAGAATCCTTCCTTACACAGTGAGACAAACCTACCTTGCGCAGTGAGACAAACCTGCCTCACGCAGCGAGACGAACCTGCCTTACACAGTGAGAAAAACCTGCCTTACACAGTGAGACAAAACTTCCTTACGCATGGAGACAAACCTGCCTTACACAGTGAGACAAACCTGCCTTATGCGGTGAGACAAACCAGCCTTACAGAGTGAGACAAACCTGCCTTACGCAGTGAGACAAACCTGCCTTACACAGAGACACAAACCTGCCTTACGCGGTGAGACAAACCTGCCTTACACAGTGAGACAAAGCTGCCTTACGCAGTGAGACAAACCTGCCTTACGCAGACAAACCAGCCTTACACAGTGAGACAAACTTGCATTACGCGGTGAGACAAATCTGCCTTACACAGCCAGACAAACCTGCCTCACGCAGACAAACCAGCCTAACACAGCGAGACCAACCTTCCTTACGCACTGAGACAAACCTGCCTTACGCAGTGAGACAAACCTGCCTTACACAGTGAGACAAACCTGCCATAAACAGCGAGACAAACCTGCCTCACGCAGACAAACCACCCTTACACAGTGAGACAAACCTTCCTCAAGCAGTGAGACAAACCTGCCTTACACTGTGAGACAAACCTGCCTTACACAGCGAGACAAACCTGCCTTACACAGCGAGAAAAACCTGCCTTACGCAGTGAGACAAACCTGACTAATGCGGACAAACCTGCCTTACACAGTGAGAGAATCCTTCCTTACACAGTGAGACAAAACTACCTTGCGAAGTGAGACAAACCTGCCTTACGCAGTGAGACAAACCTGCCTTACACGGTGTGACAAACCTGCCTTACACAGTGAGACAAACCAGCCTTACACAGCGAGACAAACCTTCCTGAAACAGTGAGACAAACCTGCCTTACACAGTGAGACAAACCTGCCATAAACAGCAAGACAAACCTGCCTCACGCAGACAAACCAGCCTAACACAGTGAGACAAACCTTCCTCACGCAGTGAGACAAACCTGCCTTACACAGTGAGACAAACCTGCCTTACACAGCGAGGAAAACCTGCCTTACGCAGTGAGACAAACCTGCCTAATGCAGACAAACCTGCCTTACACAGTGAGACAAACCTGCCTTACACAGTGAGACAAAACTTCCTTACGCATGGAGACAAACCTGCCTTACACAGTGAGACAAACCTGCCTTACACAGTGAGAGAAACCTGCGTTACACAGCGAGACAAACCTGCCTTAAAAAGCGAGACAAACCTGCCTAATGCAGACAAACCTGCTTTACACAGTGAGACAAACATACCTTACACAGTGAGACAAACCTGCCTTATGTGGTGAGACAAACCAGCCTTACGCAGTGAGACAAACCGTCCTTACGCAGTGAGACAAACCTGCCTTACACAGTGAGACAAACCTGCCATAAACAGCGAGACAAACCTGCCTCACGCAGACAAACCACCCTTACACAGTGAGACAAACCTTCCTCACGCAGTGAGACAAACCTGCCTTACACAGTGAGACAAACCTGCCTTACACAGCGAGAAAACCTGCCTTACACAGTGAGACAAACCTGCCTAATGCGGACAAACCTGCCTTACACAGTGAGAGAATCCTTCCTTACAAAGTGAGACAAACCTACCTTGCGCAGTGAGACAAACCTGCCTCACGCAGCAAGACGAACCTGCCTTACACAGTGAGACAAACCTGCCTTACACAGTGAGACAAAACTTCCTTACGCAGTGAGACAAACCTGCCTTACACAGTGAGACAAACCTGCCTTACACAGTGAGACAAACCTGCCTTACACAGTGAGACAAACCTGCCTTACACAGTGAGACAAACCTGCCTTACACAGTGAGACAAACATACCTTGCACAGTGAGACAAACCTGCCTTAGGCAGCGAGAGAAACCTGCCTTACGCAGTGAGACAAACCTGCCTTACGCAGTGAGACAAACCTGCCTTATACAGTTAGACAAACCTTCCTTAAGCAGTGAGACAAACCTGCCTTACGCAGTGAGACAAACCTGCCTTACGCAGTGAGACAAACCTGCCTTACGCAGTGAGACAAACCAGCCTTACGCAGTGAGACAAACCTGCCTTAAGCAGTGAGACAAACCTGCCTTACGCAGTGAGACAAAACTTCCTTACGCAGTGAGACAAACCTGCCTTACGCAGTGAGACAAACCGGCCTTACGCAGTGAGACAAACCTGCCTTACGCGGTGTGACAAACCTGCCTTACACAGTGAGACAAACCAGCCTTACACAGCGAGACAAACCTTCCTTAAACAGTGAGACAAACCTGCCTTACGCAGCGAATCAAACCTGCCTTACGCAGTGAGACAAACCTGCCTTACACAGTGAGAGAAACCTGCCTTTCACAGTGAAACATACCTGCCTTACGCAGTGAGACAAACCAGCCTTACACAGTGACACAAACCTGCCTTCGCGGTGAGACAAACCTGCCTTACACAGACAGAACATCCTAACGCAGTTGGACAAACCTGCCTTACACAGACAAACCTGCCTTACACAGTGAGACAAACCTGCCTTACGCGGTGAGACAAACCTGCCTAACGCAGTGAGACAAACCTGCCTGACGCAGCGAATCAAACCTGCCTTACGCAGTGAGACAAACCTGCCTTACGCAGTGAGACAAACTTGCCTTACGCAGTGAGACAAACCTGCCTTACACAGACAGAACTGCCTTACGCCGTTGGACAAACCTGCGTTACACAGACAAACCTGCCTTACACAGTGAGACAAATCTTCCTTACATAGTGAGACAAACCTGCCTTACACAGAGAGAAAAATCTGACTTACACAGTGAGACAAACATGACTTACACAGTGAGACAAACTTGCCTTAGGGGGTGAGACAAACCTGCCTTACACAGACAAACCTGCCTTACACGGTGAGACAAACCAGCCTCACGCGGTGAGACTAACCTGCCTTACGTGGTCAGACAAACCTGCCTTACATAGTGAGACAAACCTGTCTTATGCGGTGAGACAAACCGGCCTTGTCCAGTGTGACAAACCTGCCTTACACAGTGAGACAAACCTGCCTTACACAGTGAGACAAACCTGCCTTACATGGTGAGACAAATCTGCCTCACGCAGTGAGATAAATCTGCCTTACACAGTGAAACAAACCCGCCTTACGCAGTGAGACAAACCTGCCTTATGCAGTGACACAAACCTGCCTTACACAGTGAGACATATCTGCCTTGGGCGGTGAGACAAACCTGCCTTACACAGTGAGACAAACCTGCCTTACACAGCGAGACAATCCTGCCTTACACAGCGAGACAATCCTGCCTTACACAGACAGAACTGCCTTACGCAGTTGGACAAACTTGCCTTACACAGACAAACCAGCCTTACGCAGTGAGATAAACCTGCCTTACACAATGAGTCAAACCATCCTTACGCAGTGAGACAAACCTGCCTTACGTAGTGAGATAAACCTGCCTTACACAGTGAGACAAACCTTCCTTACGCAGTGAGACAAACCTGCCTTACACAGTGATACAAACCTTCCTTACGCAGTGAGACAAACCTGCCTTATGCAGTGAGACAAACGTGCCTTACACAGTGAGACCAATCTGCCTTACGCAGTGAGACAAACCTGCCTTACACAGTGAGACAAACCTGCCTTATGCAGTGAGACAAAGCTCCCTTACGCAGTGAGACAAACCTGCCTCACACAGTGAGACAAACCTGCCTTACGCAGTGAGACAAACCTGCCTTACGCAGTGAGACAAACCTGCCTTACGCAGTGAGACAAACCTGCCTTACGCAGTGAGACAAACCTGCATTACACAGCGAGACAAACCTGCCTTAAGCAGCGAGACAAAGCTGCCTAATGCACACAAGCCTGCCTTACCCAAAGAGACAAACCAGCCTTACGCAGTGAGACAAACCTGCCTTACGCAATGAGACAAAACTGCCTTACACAGTGAGACAAAGCTGCCTTACACAGTGAGACAAAGCTGCCTTACACAGACAGAACATCCTTACGCAGTTGGACAAACCTGCCTAACACAGACAAACCTGCCTTACGTAGTGAGACAAACCTGCCTTACGCAGACAAACCTGCCTTACACAGTTAGACCAACCTGCCTTACACCGAAAAACCTGCCTTACACAGTGAGACAAAACTGCCTTACACAGTGAGACAAACCAGCCTTACACAGACAAACCAGCCTTACACAGTGAGACCAACCTGCCTTACACAGACAAAACTGCCTTTCGCAGTAAGACAAAATTGCCTTACGCAATGAGACAAACCTGCCTTACGCAGTGAGACAAACCTGCCTTAGGCAGTGAGACAAACCAGCCTTACGCAGTGAGAGAAACCTGCCTTACGCAGTGAGGCAAACATGCCTTACGCAGTGAGACAAACATGCCTTACGCAGTGAGACAAACCTGCCTTACGCAGTGAGACAAACATGCCTTACGCAGTGACACAAACCTGCCTTACGCGGTGTGACAAGCCTGCCTTACACAGTGAGAAAAACCTGACTTACACAGTGAGACAAACCTGCCTTACACAGACAAACCTGCCTGCGGAATGAGACAAACCTGCCTTTCACAGTGAGACAGACCTGCCTTACGCAGTGAGACAAAGCTGCCTTACGCAGTGAGACAAACCTGCTTCACTCAGTGAGACAAACCTGCCTCACGCAGTGAGACAAACCTGACTTACGCAGTGAGACAAACCTTCCTTACTCAGTGAGACAAACCTGCCTTACGCAGTGAGACAAACCTGTCTCATGCAGACAAGCCTGCCTTATACAGTGAGACTAACCTGCCTTACACAGTGAGACAAACCTGCCATAAACAGCGAGACAAACCTGCCTCACGCAGACAAACCACCCTTACACAGTGAGACAAACCTTCCTCACGCAGTGAGACAAACCTGCCTTACACAGTGAGACAAACCTGCCTTTCACAGCGAGAAAAACCTGCCTTACGCAGTGAGACAAACATGACCAATGCGGACAAACCTGCTTTACACAGTGAGAGAATCCTTCCTTACACAGTGAGACAAACCTACCTTGCGCAGTGAGACAAACCTGCCTCACGCAGCGAGACGAACCTGCCTTACACAGTGAGAAAAACCTGCCTTACACAGTGAGACAAAACTTCCTTACGCATGGAGACAAACCTGCCTTACACAGTGAGACAA